>NC_053419.1:18515500-18815500 GCF_016859285.1 Xiphias gladius | reverse complement strand
GTTTATATAGGGCTTAAACATGCTTTCTCACTGAGGCAAAGCACGCACGCACGCACACACACACTAAATCCATCTCTTTTGGTCAGTGCTGATATACCTGGAGACAGAAACACACAATTGCTCCGTCCCTACTCTGTGAGAGAGGGGGGTGACATGCAAAGCCGCTCAGGGAATGTGCTACTTCTCCCGGACACGTTTGTGCTACCAGAGATCATCTGAAAAATCATCTAAAAATCCACAGAGGAAGGAGACTGAGAGAGATGTGTATGGTATGGTAATCATCTTAGAGATTATCCCAGTTCTGGTGAGGAGTTACAGTAGGGGGCTCCAGGGGAATCCAGTGGGTTGCAGTCCTGGTCTCAGAGGACTGGTTTGTTAATTGTATTCATCTGGTGTCCAAAGTCTAAGAATAGCTAATTATACTGTGTATATGTTACATATCCAGGATGAAAAACTGTCAGGACTGTGTGTTCTGAGGCCCACCATTGGCAATCATTGGGTCTTAAATGGTTCTTCTTCTGTTGGTTTTTGGCCAGGACTTTGATCGAAGATCCTTCTTCACTGTGACACCCCAGGGCATTACTCCCAGCAGCCCTTGCTCTCCATCTCTCACTCCACTGGCATCTCAGCACTACCTGCAGCTTCTTCAGCAGCAGCTGCAGCAGCAGCAGCAGCACACTCAGGTGGCCGTCGCACAGGTAAGGAGCAGACTTTGACAATCGTACACGCAGTGCTGGTTGTCTAAAACACAGCAGTAGACATGGATGAATAGGTATTATGAGCGAACTGAAAACGTTTGAACCGTCTACTGTGTTCAACCTACAATACAAGCTCAGATTTAGATTTGCAACACAGTTATTGTCATTACCAGTTAGTCTTACGATTAGGGTTTTGGATTAATCGTATAGTCTATGAAATGTCAAAAAACGGAGAAAATGCCTGTCACAACTTCCTAGAGCCCAAGATGATGTCTTCAGATTTCTTCTTTTGTTTAACCAAAAGTCCTAAACATAAAGATAATCAATTAACAAGGATTTGTGCAAAGAAAAGCAGAAAATCTAATCATATGAGAAGTTAGCATTTTTTTTCCACAATTTTTACCTTTAAAGAAATGACTGAAACGATTAATAGATTAACATCCACACTTTCATTGAAGTTACAATTTCTCATTGTCTTTGCTGTTTAATTTCAAATCAATACTCTCTCTTTAGATGGGCCATTAACAGAATTAATATGGATTTACCTCATCCAATATGGCGGCAACATTATTTGGTTTATTCGGTAACACTTGATGACATTTTTCTCTGTTGCACAGTTTAATTTTCATTTCAGTTCGTGAAAATCTACATGGAGTATGGCGTAAAATGAAACTGGAATTATTTCATCACCTGGACTTGTAATGCTTTCTCCCACGAGGGCCACACACAAGCAACTTTTGCCGCAGCCTTGTCACGATATTGACATTTATTCCACCGATGTATCCCCAGGATGCAAAAGACCAGTGATGCACTTTTTCTCTGCTTGTGGTTAATACACACTCAGGGATAATTGTCTGGATAATTGTTCATCTTAATTTAACAGAATAGGGACAAACAGAAGTGGTCGACTAGTGCAAAGCACACCGTGTCATCTCCATGCACTCAGTCTTTTACTAATGGTATCCCACTAGGGGGCAGCACCAACACAGTTATGCAAGGACAGTTGGTGCGGCATTAGAAAGCACAACCTGTGCTGAAATTAAAAATGCACAGATTGTTTGTAGCGAAGCATCTCAAGAGATTCATCAAGCCTCCTGTTTACAACATCTGAGGAACTGCAACACAGATGCGTATCCACTTCAGTATTTCATGTCTGATACGGTTGTGTTCATGGCTTTATCAAAAATCAACCCCTCAGTGATTAACCTAAATAGCCATCCTAACCTTACTTTGAGTCTCAGTCTAAGGATTAAAGATATGGGCAAGATTATTAACCTGATTTAATTCAATAGTATAGATCAAAAACTAGGGGTGAAATTGAGGATAGAAAGAAAAAATAACCAGTAAAACAAACATTTTCATGGATGTTGCATCTAGGTTTTCAAATCAAATCAGAAATGTTCACGCACAAACAAAACATACCTCGCCTTTTGTTTTTTACACCACAGGTGCAGCTGTTGAAGGATCAGATGGCAGCAGAGACCGCCGCCCGTATGGAGGCTCAGGCCCGCGTCCACCAGCTGCTGCTGCAGAACAGGGACTTGCTGCAGCACCTGGCCCTGCTGGTGAAGCAGCTGAAAGAGCTGGAGGCCCGTTCCCCAAAAACAACACAACCAGGGCAGCCACAACAGGAGCCTCAAGCTAATGGACACAGTAAGTTACTGGAGAGGTGACCTGTAGGACCAGTGTACTCCCTCAGACAAACTCATGTCAGGTCAGGTTCCCCTTGTGCTGGCTTAGGGATGATGTAGACAGTCATGACATAAACCATGATCCGTCACTGGCTTCCTACCTGCAAGTATTGTTAGCTGTGTTTGATGGGACAGAAGCCAGTGATTGAAGGTGCTCATCAATGAAACCCAATGTGAGTGACAATATATCTTCACACACAAGCATCTCTATACTAAACTGATGGCAGGTTATATAATCACAGTGGATTTAAAACCACATTCTGTCAGCACTATCTCACAATCGCAGACTTTGTTCTCAGTGAGTGTTTTGATTGTGTAACCATTATTTTGATACACACACACACACACACACACACACACACACACACACACACACACACACACACACACACACACACACACACACACACACACACAAATACACAACTACAAAAACTTTGTCCCAAAGGAGGACTTAATGGAGGAGGAATGTATTTACAGCCGCTAAAAGAACAGTCTTTCTTGCCAAAATAATAATGAATAACTACACAAACACACACACATACACACACACACACACACACACACACACACACACACACACACATCGGGCAGAGCTATGCGTGAGTTTAAGTATGAGTGTGTACACATAGTAAATGTGTGTGTGTGTCTGTGTCTGTGTGCACGTTTTAAAACTGACACATCATGTTTCATGCTTGTATTAATCATGTTAGTCCTTCTGATAGAAGATGCTAATCTTGCTAATCTCAGATATGGCTGGCCTAAATGCTGCCAATGGTGCACTGCAAACTCCTCCCGTCTCTGATGAGAGTCATCACTCAGAGATCTTCACAAAGAAACCAAAGATTTAAAAAAAAACACTACAAAGTGGTTTGAGGTTGAGTTCTTTTCTTCATCTTGTTTTTCACTGAGACATTTTGTCAATTTGACTAGTTTTTACTCATCTTTTCCAGATGGTCAACAGTCATCAGTTTCTACAATAGCAAAGTCTCTGTCTCTAAATCTGAAGAATCACTACAGCCAGACCCTGGAGCAGCTCATCACCTCCACGCCCGCATGGCCGCTCCAGACCTCCCCCCTATCCCCAACCCAGGTGGACTGCGCTGAGTCCTACCTGAACCTGCTCAACCTGGAGAACAGCACCAAACCAGCTGCATCAGTCAATGGAGACCTGGACCCCTTCATTAGGGCCAATGGGACAGCGGACAACAAGGAGAGGTCCTGCAATGAGATCGTCCCTTTAACTTCGAGAAACTCCGCCAACATGGATGAAAAGTAAGAAGGCTGTCCTCATGTCGATTACACAGGGCGATAATGATGCTTGTTAGTAGTGTACCAACATGTAACAGAAATCAGTCCACTGGCAGTGTGTAGTGTCAGATCTTTTTGAAATGAGGCCATTATACATTAGAGGAATAGTTTGACACTTTCTGGAGGAGATCTACCACTCTTACGTCTCACTTTTTGGTCTGTGTAGCCACAGGTTTTCAACACAGGTCCAATGCCAGTAAATGAATGAATAAAGGCTAACGTCGGTGTTCCTGAAATTTAAGTTGCGTGTCGATGGACATTCTGAGCCTTAGTGCTGTAAAAAATATATATATATTGATAGTGCAACATGAAACATGTTTATAATAATGGATTTTCTCACACCTGTTATTATTTTTGTCTTACTTCTATTTGGGAGATAATCATGGAACTACAGTCTGCATCTTGTTTTAGTGAATGTAAACAGGAAGTACGGTGTTGCCATAGAGTCAGTTACCTAGCTGTGGGTTTCAGCTTGAGCCCTGTTTTTTGTTTTTGTTTTTTTGGCTTATATTCATTTATATTCTAGCAAATTGGTATCACTAAAAATACGCCAAATCAGCTCTTAGCCATTTCTGTTTGCATTGCAATCATGGATGTGTAGATAACTAAAACTGGATATCTTTGATACTGAAGAAAACTTAAAAACATGATGATTCTCAGGCAAGTTCTGGAGTTATAAAGGGCGTCTTTTGTACAATGATTTCTGGATGTTCATTTTACGATGAACATTTGAGATAAAGATATCGTTTGAAAGTGTAAGTGGCACAGAATCATAAAAATGTGTGTATCATGTCTGTGTGTTCAGGTGTGATTGAGTTGTGGCTCAGAAAAAGAGAATTCATTTTGACAATCAGGACCATAGAGTTTTAAAGTACCTTAACTGCCTCCATGAGTTGTTACCATTGATTTTAGAACACCTGCATGCAACCGTACCTTTTGACTCACGCACTATTTTTGCCTCACGTCTCTCCCTCCAGACCCCCCCAACAACTCTCCCCTAATTCTCATTGATTCCAGTCTTTCTGCAACGCTAAACAAAGTGCCTGCCTGCTATAGCTTCATGTTTAACAGACACACACTGTACAAGAGGGATATTGATCTTCCCATCTAACTCTCTGCCCAAGTTTTCGAAACTATTCCTTTAATGTGCAGGCACATTCTTAATGTGGTACCAGTCAGTTTGTGTTTGAGGTAACCGGGCCCACAGAGTGACACAGTGGAGCCTGTAGCTTTTAGTGTTATTAGTGGAGAACAGCTCAACTCAGCAGAAACAGCCTCCAGCTAATGAAAGTGTGACTGTAATCAGGGGATTACAGAACATGGGGAGAAAAGGGCTGGGGTTAGACAAACAAAGAGGGGATCAGGTTTGAGGTTGAAAGAGGGAATCAGAGAAGCTTTTGGGTGAGAATGAGATTTATGAGAAACATGGAAACTCCATCAGCTTTAACTCCATCCCAGTGTTTCTACTCCATGAAATAACTCATTTTGAGAAGCCATTAAAACACATTTTGATAGAGTGAAAACTGTAAATGGAATCGTTTTCTTTGGAATATTTTATGATGAATGTGTTTTGCTTTTCAGAGATGTGTGAGGTTCTATTTCTTTCATTTTATTGTATAAAGTGCTTTCCCTACTGTACTTTTGACCGAATGTCTGAAGGCTCTGGCATGCAGCTCAGTGATACACAAGCAACCCTTACCTTGAATTCATATATGTAGACACAGCATGTAATGACTTTTTAATGAGCTTTTTAATGAGCTTTTAATCTCCTTAAAGCCATCACAAAGACCAGCTATGGTAAAAATAAAAAAAAGGAAAAAAAAAAAAACTACTACATAAGATCATGCAGAGCTCTTAAGCAGGATACACTCTTTAGTCATTCTTTTTTTTATCTCCCTCCTTCTCTCGTTCATTCTCATAAACAGTTTGTCTCGCCTCTTCTTTTCTCTCTCTGAAAGCAATCTGCAGTGAAATCTCGAAGGAGAGCATGTTCAAGTTGATTTCAAAACAGACAAGGAGAAAAATAAGGAGTTGGAATTATTGACTCAGTGGTGTAGTCTGCATTATGCGTGCTTGTGGATGTTGTAATTTTGTATGTCTGCTTTGTTTGTGTGTGTCTCTGTCTGTGTTTGTGTGTGTGTGTGTGTGTGTGTGTGTGTGTGTGTGTGTGTGTGTGTGTGTGTGTGTGTGTGTGTGTGTGTGTGTGTGTGTGTGTATGTTTGTCAGTCTGCAGCTTAGCCAGACTCACATCCTGTGGTTTCCTTCAACAGACTCCCAGCCAATCCCAGCTCCCATCCCTTCACAACCTGAAACCCTACTTGGCTACATACTGTATGTTAGACTATTTTTTTTTTTCTTTTTTACATAAGCGCCGGGGGGGGGGGGCATGAAAGGAAAGACAAAAGGGAACAGTAAATCTCTTCCTAAGAGAGACATCTTACGGTACATTTCCATCTGGACATTAGTTTCATCTGGGAGTGTGCCGTGTGCCGGGCTGAAAACCCCCCTTTTCCCTTTATTTGTGATTATGTAACAACCAGCATCTCTTTTCTATCTGCTAGTTTTCCTCCGGAGCTCCTTTGTCCAAACCACATTTCTATTTTCTGTCTCAGGAACTTCGAAATATACCACCAGGGCATTTTATGTTCATTCTTTTAAGTGACTTTCTTCTCTCTGCCATCCTCCTCCTCCTTTATTGGCTTTTGTTTGCCTCCTCTCCTGAGTGACATCATCTTTGTGTAAATAATAATCATAAAATTTTATGCTGGGTTTATACACAAATGGCACATAAAAATAATGAAAAGTCAGGTTACACTGCACAGAAAAAACACCGATAATCAACTTCCAGCAATCCCGCAAAGAAACTTAGATTATGACATGAAAACAGCTTTGACTTTTAAGTGTTTTTATTGGTAGCTTTATGCAGCTCATGTGACTCAACTAGATCTTTTAATCTCACTAAAGCATAGTAAAAATAAGAATAAATGAGAGTTGGAGAAATAGTAACTTAAGCTCCAGAATGTTATTGTGTTTCCCCCCTGACAAACTCCTTTTGCATTACCTTTGGCGCAGTCCTACTCCTGTACCCACCCTCCCCCACCCCCAGATTTTATTGCTTCCATTTGCTTCTGTTTTCTGGATTTCCCCAGCGAAATCAGTGTTTACAGCCTGAGTGGCAGTATTTTATGTTCTGCGAACTAGCGGACAGATACTCCACTGCCATCCCCTCTCGCCATCTCTCCTCCTCCTCCCTTTCTTCGTCCTGCCTCAGTTGACCACCTCCACCCCGACCCCAGGTCCAGTGCCGCCCATGCAGAGTGATAGATTCCGTTCGCTTCACGTTATTTGTGCAGTTTAGCTTTACAGCTTTACATCACACAAGCACTGTCACCCAACACGGACCATAGTCATGTGTGCATGCCAGCTGGCCAACTGAATCAAGTGCTATATGATCACTGCATATAGTATATTGGCAATGTACTGAACACTATAGCTAACCGTATAGTGAGTCACGATTTACATAACAAACAGAAAGATCAAAGTAGGATCTAAACAGGATGTAAAATAGATTATTTGCAACTTCTGAGTCATAGACCTCTTCGTGTGACAAACATGAGAACAAAACTAAGAGTCAACAGCCATGCTAGCAGCTCTGTGAGGCTGTGCTTAGGCAAACCAGTGCTTTGAGCTAAATACCGATGTCACCACACATGCTTACAAGTTCACAATAACAATGCTAATATGCTGATGCTAAGCAGGTACAACGTTTATCATGTTCATCATGTTAAGTTAGACTGTTAGCATGCTAATTAGCACCAAACAGAAAATACAGCCAAGGCTGATGGGGATGTCATTCGTTTCTCGGGTATGAGGTCATAAATCAAAGTGTTGGACAAACTGAAATTTTGACCTGATGGCAGCGCTAGATGAAAAAAGTCAGGGGATCACCAAAGCTGTTACAGTTCATCAAGGGAGGATTAATGTGTGTACGAATTTCCCCAATAGTGGTAGAGATAAGAGTATACATTCAAAATCAAAAATCAACCTCATTGTGGTGCTAGATGAAAGTCAGGGATCACCAAAGCTGGTAGGATTCATCGTCAGGGAACCATGAAGGTCTGTACAAAAATACGTGCCAATCCATCAACTAGATGTTGAGGTAAGTGAAAACACTGACCTGCTGGTGGTTCTGACGTCAAGAGAACAAGAAAGTCATTAGGATTCATCCCCTCTGGACCATGAATGTCTGTACCAATTTTAATGGCGGTGTATCCAGTAGTAGTCGAAATATGCACTCAAAATAACAATTGTCAACCTCATGGTGGCACCAGATGAAAAGTCAGGGATCATCAAAGTCAGTGAGATACAGCCTCTGGGAAAAATTTCCTTGGCAATCCATCCAATGGTTGTTGAGATGTTTCTGTCTGGACCACAGAACTGCCTGACCAACAGACCAACATTGCCATCCCTATGGCCACGCTGCTAAAAACTGCAGTATGCCCACACAGAGCAAAAACAGACACACAGGGTTTCTTTTGGTGTTTTTCCTCTGGCATTGTATAGCCTGCATTCTCTTACACTCTCTCTAACGGTACTGTATGTTGCAAAATCACATTTCCTGACCACATTTCCTATCTTGTGATCTTCCCTTCCCCTACTATCCCTTTTTTTGTTTTCCCTCTTCATCATTAACATCTTCATCTGTGCATCCGAGCTGCACTGGAAGCTTCGTCAGCCCAGTAATTTGATTGCAGCGATGTGATGGGAGTGTAATAGATTATGGTGCCAGGCATTTGGGCAGAGCTGTTTCTGTCAGCTGGATTTACACACTGCTACACACTGTTGTTCACAGATAGGAACTGGTGTTTTTAAGAGGTTTGTGGCAAGATTCATCTGCCTTTAGACTCGGGCTGAGAGCAGAGGTGGAAGGTCGGCTTGTCAGTAACCGAAAAATGTTTGACTGGGACTCTGTCAGGCAGGGTTGCTCTTCAGAATACAGTGGTTTGGATGTTTAAATTTTGCAGACACTTCACAGACTCTCACGTTCATCCACCCACATGCTTCAACATCCCACACGGACATCTTACACGCACTCAGATGGTCGTTGTGTGTTAATTTCTTTGCAAAAGCAAGATTCAAAAGCAAGATGCTTTTGCAAAAGCCCAGTTTAAACCTCCTACTTGTTTTTTCAGTTGCTTTCAAAGGCTTAAGTAGTGTATGAGATTTTATCGGTAAAATTTCTTTCCATACACATGATGTTTTACTGATTCCTTTTATTTTTCTCCACCTGCTAATCTGCACAGTTCATACTGATTCTTTTTGAAAGGGAAAAAGTGTTGCTATTTTTCATGCTATTCTCCATATTCCCTGCTTTGTTCCTGTTTATTGAATGGTGGAGTAAATAAGCACGCTGTGCTTATGAGTCATATGTACTGCAGACACCATGGGGGGTTCGTTTTAACCTCTAAAAAACCTTTGCTGGTTTCGTCTCTGTATTGATTTTCATGTGGCGTGTAATTAGCCCAGGAATAACCAGATATCAGCAGTGTGTGGCCTGATGTGTGTATTTTTTAGTCATGTATTTTTTTCATTCGCTTAGAAGAATAATGCTCTTTTTTACCTTACTGATAATTTCCCAAAGGATAGACAAGATTTAAGATACTTTTAAGGGGTTACCTTCCTGTCAGGAACAGTTTTCCATTCACATTAGTACAACAGGAACATTTATTTTTAAAGAAATGAGCTAGGTAGTTAAGTAAGGTAATTTTTATCTACTTAGCCCAAAATCAAATATTAAAAAATTGCCTCAGAGAGCGTCACAATCTCCACAACAAGAATAATAGAGGATGTATCCCTTTTCCAGAGTAGATAGACATGCAGTGTTGTTTATACACAGCAGACTGAAGTAGCAGTTGTAGAACTAGAACATGGAGAAACAGAATGACAATAAAAGGTATAAATGAAGAACAAATATATAAAATGAAGTATGTATTTAGCCTAATGAGTTAAAGAGTTTCAGGCAACCCATCACAGTGAGCATTTAAATTTAGACATGATGACATTTCGAGCATCTCATGATAATACAACTGAAAGCAGAGAAACCCTGAAAACCGAAAACCCTACATTTCTTGTGCGTTTAGATGTTTGTGGGACACTCCAGCATCTGAGACTTGAGAATTAGCAGTGAAAACCCTGAAGACAAAATAAAAGGATAATGTGGATCTGGCAGTTGTATTATACTGTGAAGGTTGCTGCTGGCAGCCAATGTTCCTGTTAAGAAAAGAAAATGATGCAATAAGTTCGAAAGATCTTTTGGAAACCACCTAGATTAAGTCTTTTACTTACCAGTGCCGATCTTCAAGTCTCAGATGTCAGACTTTTCTGTAAGCACCACTAGAGAGGACGTTTTAAATAAGGCCTTGCATGCAGCTGTGACAGATTCTATCTCAAGAAGTTTCAGGTTTCTACGAGTGGATTTTTAAATTGTACTGAAATCGGTGAAAATTTTGGGAAATGGTCACCAGTAAAGTATAAACTGCTTGTCTTGTAGTTAAAGCCTAGTTAAAGTGAATTTTGCATCTTTCAAATTATTCCAATGGTGTAAGTTTTGTTTGTAGAAAATATTGAAAAATTGGGGCATTCTATGTGATGCTCTCAGCCCACTCATCTCAGTGTCCCCAGGTCGAATTTGTCTTTTTTGGAAACTACGGGAGCGCCCAGTTGGAAATGTTCAAATCTTTCACATAGTGGCTTTAATGGGCTAAAACCTGCAAAATCATTGGTGTGGGCTTTTAAAATCTCTAGTCTTACTCCCTTACACAGCTCCCTGATCCTCTGTAGTCTAACTGTTGCCTCTCTTTGGTACAGGTGCGAGGACCCACTCCTGCTCATCCTCTTCCTCATCTAACCATCCCTCATATTTCTGTCAGTCTGCCCAAACAAACAAACTGAACCCCCAGAATAACACCCAACCAGCCGCAGCTGCCTTTAACCCACAGCTCATGCGTTCCATCGCCCCGTCCCCATCCCCGTCCCTCTCATCGTTTGCTGCACCAGCCTGCCTCTCCCTAGGAGCCTGGGGAGCTCTCTGCCACTGCCTAAGCCCCCTTTCTCTCCTCCTCCTCCTCCTCCTCTTCTCCTCTCTGACCCTTCTCCTCCCTCTATGTGAGTATAACTCAGGACAACCAGCATGTGGAACCAGTGTCTGTGGCACAAGCATGGGACTGGGCATGTGGTGGATGAACAGTGTGGGTGTTAGCTGGCTCATGTGTGGGTCTCACCAGTGATTTCTCTACTAATGACTGCATAATAACTTCCATTTACATGCGGATGTGGTTCTGCAAATTCTTAACCACATTAGCATTGAGGTAATCAGTGAGTCACATGTCATGTGCACGGTAGTTCTGTCTGTGTTTTCCACACTTGGTTGGACTGTGAGGCTCGTTTTGCCTCTCACACTTTTGCCAGAATATAGAAGAAATGTTCTTGTTGAAGATTTGGTATTACTTTGTCAGTGGAGGTTCAGTCTAAACAGTAAAACTGTCAAAGCAGAGGCAGAATAGAAGTACGTCTTGATGTACCTGTCCTTACACTCACTGTGTTTTGGTGGCGTTTTATGGTGTGTAATATTTTTCGTTTGTGTTTTTTGTCATGTGCATGTTTTGCTTCACTGGTCTCACATACTGTACTGGTGCATGTTTGACCAGCAGCCAGTAAAAGGGCAGCATAAGGACATAAATCCAGTTGATTTTATGGCTGGTAATAACTGACAACCTTAGTATTTAAATAAATAATAAGTTATTGGAATTATATATTATTCACAAGCAGAAAAATAAACCCGTAAGACAAATAATCAACGAATGAGGATCATGTAAAAAAGGATCGTGTAAACTTTGTGGCCTTATACATGACAAATGTTGCCTTCCGGCAGCTTATTCTCAGATGTCAGAGCTTTCCACATACAATTAAAAGCACCACTTTAGAAGCCATGATATAATCTTTTTTCGTCCGCATTACCACAAAATAATAATCTTACTGAAAAAGAGAACCAAAGGAACTGCTCACTGTGATGGACTACCTAAAGTCTCTGCAAGTTCATTTTCATTTCCCAGTGAGCTGAAGGCAGTGGCTGCTCAAATGGTAGGAATATTGCAGATATTCTTCTTTAGCAGTAATATGCAGTAATGTAAGTATATGAAAACTGTCGTAAATTGTCTGACTTGAACAAGCTCCAAATAATCTCCTTTAGTTGGAGAGCTTATGTTGCACACTCATGGTATAATGAGCACTGGAGGATTTGAGTACTGTGGGCCATATCATTGTCAAAAGTGTCATCCCAGTCCTTAGTTTGTCTTCTGGTCTGTGTTCCTAAGGGAGGAAAATTCTGCTGAAATATGTTTAAAGTGTAATTAACTGTTGTTTATCAGAAAATTGAGATTTTAAAAGATCCATGGCCCGTAAGCAACATAAAATCACAATTTCCTAAGCAAGACAAAGTAGTCTAATATCTCTAATATTATACAACTCTATAGATCATAGACAAAGAGAACCAAATTTAGCACTGAAGCGAAAAATAACATTCTTGTTCTTGGTATTTGCCACAGAGAGGCTACAAATACTGATGTCCAAAATTACAGAAATATGGTAGGAATTATTAAATTAAGTGGATGGAATTGACCTTTATGTCAATTTGTCTGTCCTTGTTTGTTTAGTAGTTGTGTGAGACAGAATTCCCAAATTAAGTAGACTGGAAAACAAAGGCTAAAGTTAAAAGACAGTTGTGTGTGGTTGTGTGTGTGTGTGTGTGTGTGTGTGTGTGTGTGTGTGTGTGTGTGTGTGTGTGTGTGTGTGTGTGTGTGTGTGTGTGTGTGTGTGTGTGGTTGTGTGTGTGTGTGTGTGTGTGTGTGTGTGTGTGTGTGTGTGTGTGTGTGTGTGTGTGTGTGTGTGTGTGTAACCACAAAGAAACTATTACCCCAGGGGAGAAAAGAGTAGAAGTATTCAAGTATCCACGGGTTTCATTTCACTTTAGGAGAACTCCTGTCAGCTACTCTTATCACTCAGCGTCACATTATTAATGTAATTTCCAAAAATTTAACAAAATCTAATTTCTTCCTCGTACCTTTGGGCTTCTTTTACCTTCTACTCTCAGCCAAGCAAAGAGCAGATACTCAGCAGCTTGACCCAGTTTTTACTGTATCCATATTTCATCTGCTCAGGCTAAGCTGCCACGGCCTGCCCCACTGGTTTGATTGGCAGTTTCATGAATGCCACGGCCGGCTCAGCAGTCCAGCTGTCATCCCTACTTATCTAGCGCCACTGTTCTTATTAGCAGTTACTAGTTATATCATAAAATTGTATGACTCTCTGACCTAGTGCATCTTCAAAGCATTCTTGAATTATAACCTCAAACAAGAAAAAGGGTCGATACTCGGTGGCATGAACCAGCCTTATATATGCACTGTACTGTATTTGCTCGGGTTAGGCTACAGCGGCCGGGGCCCAACTGGCTTCTTGAGCAATAACTAGGTAAACTCTATCAAGTAGCTACTTTGCTAGTAGCTAACTAGCTAGCCAGCTAAAAATTAAAATCAAATCATTCTTTCTTAAATTATTTGGACAGCAGAATATACAGTAAATCTTTGATATCTTCTTTTCAGGGTTTCATGAATAGGCATTTTCCCACAGCAGACATGTTTGATTTAATAGTAAAGGCGTAATTATTAACAATAGTGGCTGTATTCCATTCAGGTGTGCCAATTCTAGGTCCGGTCTGTTCCCGTCTGTTGTGAAATAGGCCTATTGCAATAAAAACGTTAACCTTCAGCCACAGTGTGCAACTGACAAGTGAACAAAACTAACAGTTGTAATTTATAAGATATGATTTATTTAGACAATAAATAATGTGGCATCATAAACATGAATAAGCGTCTGCAGCCATGCTGTCAGCTCTTTGAGGTTGCACTTAGGCACGGTGGTGCTTTGAGCTAAATGCTCATGTCAGCATGCTAGCATGCTCACGACGATAAAGCTAGTGTTAATGTTTAGCCGGTATAATGTTTTGCATGTCCACTATCATGTTTTAGCGTTTTAGCATGCTAGCGTTTGCTAATCAGCACCAAACATTAAGTACAGCTGGAACTGAAGGGAAACAGTGGTGCAGGTATGCAGATGGTCATAACCCAAAGTAATGGACACGTTTAAATTCTACTCTAATGATGCCAGAAGAAAGTCATGGGAACACCACATTTATCACAGTTTACACTTGTGGACACATGAATGTCTTTACCAAATTTCATGGCAATCCATTCAATAGTTGTTGAGACATTTTACTCAAAACCAAAAATGGGAACCTCATGGTGGTGATAGAGAATAAGTCAGGGGATCACCATGTCAGTAGGATGCATCCTCTAGGCAGCATGGGTGTCTGTACAAAATTTCATGGCAATCCTTCTGATAGCTGATACATTCAAACTAACATAGAGCCATGCTACTAACATTCAGTGGAGTTCTTGGCTTGACTTTTACCCTGCAGGGCTCTGTGTGCTCCTCAGTTTGTTAAATTAGGAAACAGCGGATAATTATGTCTGGAGATGGTTTCCCTGCACCATTACAACAAGTCTGTCATTACTGGAGTTGTCAAAACCATCCTCATACAGGAGCAGAGACAGTAAATATATCAGCAAGTCACATAAGTTCATTACCGAGACCAGCATTCGACCACAGACCGGATTTCACAAGGGAACGAAGTTAGCAGCCACCAGTATAATGTAGATTGGAGGAGTCAGGGAGGAAGGGAGGCTTGTTAGTGTTGTGTGTGTGTGTGTGTGTGTGTGTGTGTGTGTGTGTGTGTGTGTGTGTGTGTGTGTGTGTGTGTGTGTGTGTGTGTCAGGACTGTGATTGTGTGTGGCTGTGCGCCCTGATGCTTGTCGTGGCATTATTGTGGTACTATCAGAGAGACTGCAATGTTGCTATTTCTGGTGTGTGTGTGTGTGTGTGTGTGTGTGTGTGTGTGTGTGTGTGTGTGTGTGTGTGTGTGTGTGTGTGTGTGTGTGTGTGTGTGTGTGTGTGTGTGTGTGTGTGTGTGTGAGTGAGAGGAAAGCAGCTCTTTCCTTGCTTCCATACCCCCAAACTGTTTTTTCATTGGCTCTCTTTCTGCCCTTGTCCCTCTGTTTTCTCAGCAAGGGAGCTGTGGGATGCAGATAAGTCCCTAGACAGCTGAAACAACAAGGAGCCAGAAAGAGAGAGTTACTGTCTTGTCTAGTAATAGCTCAGGTCAATGGGGTATAATGTGACTGATGGAGGGGAAAAACGGTCTTGAGGCTTATTCTCATGTTCCTTGGCACAGAGAAATGATGCTAAATCTGAATTAGCAAAATAAAGATAAAAATGTGCTCATGGATCCACTGTGAAATTCTCAGCATGTTATTCGATAAAGGCCTTGGTCAGACCTCACTAACCAGAGTGTCTGTTCTCTTACTTGCAGGTGTAAACAGACAATCCCCAAACTTGACCCTCCTCCACCCTCCCTGAACCGCAAGCGGGCCAGCAGGACCTTGTCTCCGGGGTCAGAGGTCACAGCTGTGCCCACGCCTGGAGAGGTCGCCGCTAATGATGCGGCCCCCAGCCGCAGCAGCAGCCTCTCATTCCCAGACATCACCCCCAGCTCCCTGTCATCCGCTGATTTCCACTCCCTCAGCAACGGCGAGAGCAGCTCCTGTTCAGCCAGCGAGGACTCAGGGGTCCGTTCTGAGACCAAGTCCCTGCTGTCGCCCCTGCGTGACGACGACGACCTGTTCGGGGACCGCGGGACCTTTTTAACAGCCTCCAGCGGCTGTGACAGTCCCCCGGAGGAGAGAAGTGAAGCAGCTCACTCTCCCTCTGAGTCGTATCCTGCCGAGCCCCCCGCCCTCGCCTCACACTCGGACACCTATGAGCACCCACTGCCCTTCTCCTCTCCTGTGAATGAGACCTGCCTTCACATCAGTTTTTCTGAGGATGAGCTGCTTGAGAGCAGCCAGGAAGACCCTAACGTCCCACAGCAAAGTTAGGAGGATAGGCTGACATTCCCCTGGAGACCGTTCACGATGTTATTCAATCAGCTTTTAATGCAATACTTACTGTCAGACCCTCCTAGGTTTGCACCGGGCTCTATTTCGGGACCTTTAATTATTCTGTCCACTTGTGACACAGTACAGACATAGCATTGCCAGTTACGGAAAAATAATCTATTGTATAAATTATTAGCGAATGGACAGATTTAGTATTTTTGTAATGAAAGTAATGATCAAATTTACTTTTTAGTGACTAGAATGTTAGGCAGGATACATGTAGCAATACTCGCACTGTTAAGATCACACGTCATTTACCGTAAGCCAATGAGGGAACACATTTTTATTTTTGCTAGTAGTCAACGTTTAAACATTATTTTGTATGATGCTTCGCTGTGGTGCAAACAGTTGTGGAAATACCATTTTCTGGAGCTTTCACAGAGTGATATACGGTATGATGATCATGCAGATGCTGGGAAGAGCCTCGCCTTCTGAAAAGGACCTGAGTGGATGATGGGTGGAAAGAAAAGAACAAGAAAGTCAGTAAAGGGAAATGGGCAGGATAGAAGTGAGCAGATCTAGTTGTGTTTTGGTTTATGCACATCCACTTGTGGCTGTGTCATAGGTTTTTGTATTATCAGAGTTGAGTGGGTTATAGAATGTTTTGTGCTATTTGTATTTTGGGTTTTTCAGACTTAAAGGCCTTAAAGAAGCGCTGGAAAAAAAATTAGCAGAATAGCCAATGGGAATTTGTATTCTGTATTGCATTGATTCTGTATGTAGCATGATTGCAGTCCTTCAAAACATAGGGATTTCTGCATTGAATGAAAATGATTCTAATTTTGAAAAACAACACAGGAGGAGAGCAAACCATCAGTTAACTAACGGCATTGAAAGCTTTGGATTGCACCGGTCTGAGTGGGGAGTCAGTTATGAAATGAACCATCAGACTCAATGGGAAGATAACGGGGGAATCGCATAGGACCTTGGAAGAAGACTCTCTCTTTGTGACATCCTGAATGAACAGAAAATGACAAGCTTCAACACATTAAGCTGACATTGTTGCCACACATGCAATATACAGCAATATTGTAGCTTAATCTAAATGTTGGGAACATTACTTTAACTTCATTGGTGTAAATCAATATAGAGCTGCAACAGGTAGTTAATTAATCAATAAGCATATCGCTAGAATATTAATCTGCAACTATTTTGAGAGTTAGTTAATCATCTAATTCATTTTTAACCAAAAATACCAAACATTTGCAAAATCCGACTTCTCCACTATGAGGATTACCTGTTTATATGATCGAGTTTTGGGCTGTTATCAACAAGGGAAATTTTCATCTCAATCTTAAATCTCAAATGTAAATATTTAAGCGCACTGTTGTAACCTATTGACAGGTAGAAGTGACAATTAATGGCCGCGAGAGGAAAAACATCTGAGGTGTGAGAAGAGGGGTGGTTTAGAGTTGCACGTGTGAAATGCCCACAGGCAAACCTTTTTACACCCAGAAGCGAGGCTTTTCTCAGCATCACATGTGGCAGGGAGCTATAATAGCAATAATGTGGAAGAAAAAAATAATAAAGAGGAATAGTTGAACACTTACCTGCTTTTTTTTTTTTTAATCCAGACTGTGTTTGTGTCAATTGCAGAACACCACAAGATAAGACTTATCTATGTTATTATAACTGTTTACTGCTGAAATTACATGTGATTGCATGTAATATACCTGCTGGCTATTTTCCATCTCTTCAGCACGGTAAGCAATTTTATCCACTGACTGAGTTGAATGTACTGTGGGAAGATCAGGCTTCAAACAGGGGCAGCAGAGGAGATCATAGGCAGTTCATAGCTGGAGTCAAACCACAGAGTAACAATGCAGCCTTAGGCCTATTAAAAAAAGAAACGCTGTTGGCTTCACCTCTTCGGTTTGAATGGGAACAAAAATAGTCCGTCTGCTCTCCTCCTCTGCCTTTTACTCTCTGCATTAATTATGTCTCCTCACATTCACATTTGGCATTAACAATTCATGTCTCTCTCTTTCCCACATGTGTAACATTTTCAAGGCTCGTTGAGACTTTCTGTCACTTTCCTGGAGTTCTTCTGCTCCCGAGGAACCTTTCAAAGGTGCGCCGTTTCTTCTGTGAGCCTAACAAAGCTCACCTCTGCAGTGTACACTGTGGCTGCGAAGCAGGAACAGGTGACTGACAGGCTTAATGCGTTCAGGGCCTCAGTGGGACGCAGTAATGAGAATGGAGGAAAATAGGAAATCCTTCAGCTCTAAGGTGATGGAGCTGTTATTTCCCCTGCACCGTTCTGATCTCAGGAGTGCAAACACCACCTCTGGTACAGGCTAAACATCTGTGGTGTGTTTAATTTGTGGCACAGGAGCCCATTTCTCCCTGTGTGCCTTCATGCCCTCCCTCAACTTGGAATTCCCCAACTGGATAATAAATAATGCAGGATGTCAGTGTGGCTCAGGATAGCAGAAGCTACTCCCTCCTCTTTTATTCTTCCCCTCCGGGGTGCGGGCTCCATCTGAGGAAGCGTCTTCCTTGGACGTGGCCTCCGTTCAATACCAGTTCAATACCAGACTGCATCTGATCTGCGATCAATCTGACATACCTGCAAAGAGCCAGATCTCTTCTTGATGCTGACTGTTAACCTTAGCTCTGAGGCTTTACATAGTCGTTAAAAGTAGATAGATATCGTCCTTTGTGTGCCCATTAATGCTGCAGAAAAGTCACTGGTCTTTGTATAGACAGGAGGCCGTTAGCGATCAAAGCATTGTGTGTGAAGCTGGTGATAACAGACACAGGGATGAAATCACATCACATGCCTACTCATTTTAATAGCTGCCAGTGGACAAGATAGGAAAACAGATTAGAGGGTTAAGAGATTTTTTAAAAATAATTCAGCAGTGCGCGATTTAAATGCAAATTTGTAATATTGAAATGCATCCTCACTTGATCCGAGATCCATTCTGACACACGATCAATATCATTCACCGTTATCTGCTCTTCTTCCAATACTAAGAGAATTTAGGAAAATCGGGTAACCGAAGCTCTACAAGAGCAGTACAGAAGCAGCAAAGTTGAGAAAGTTTTCACAGTGGCATAATTGGTTTCAAAGGTTGAAATGACTGCATGTTATACACTTTGATGGGACTATTTTACCCCGACATCACAAGCAAATAAACATGATATCATAAAAATGCTGCACTCGGGCTTTTGACAGTCTAGGGAGAATGTGAAGGGGAAATGCAGTATCTACAAAAATCAATATATTAATATTTATATTGAAAGCAATAATATAATAAGAATTACAACATAATAATCTCTAATAATTAATCTGCAATATAATAGATTTAAATATGTGATTTTAACAAAATTTAACCAAGTCATGTATTTGATTATAGTCACAAACTGAGATGGCAGTTACTGCTACTCCGCTAAGCTAGGCTAGTTACTTTTTGGCATGGCTGGTTTAGCAATTTCCAGCTGTTTTTGATTAAAAGATTGGATTTAGCTGCCCGGATTAGTGATATGGAATAACAAATTGAATTACCACAATGTTGGTTGATCAAATAATGTATTTCTTAATAATGAAATTTAGCTTTAGCTAAGACTAGCTGTAGAAACCTTGCCAGCTAGTTTACTCTTATGTATAGTTTTTGCTAAATTACCACACCGGAGTGCATTGCTGTTTGGCTTTAAGCTCCATTTTGTAATTACTAAAAATTTTACAAGCTGTTGTCACAGAAATTATACGTTTATGTGGCACAATTTTTTTTGTTTATGTCAAAACAACTGTTTAAAAGTTAGATTCTTAACTCACTTCTGACCAAATTTGGTTAGTTTTGTGTTTTTAGGGTAGAGTTATATTGAAAAACTTTGTTTACGAATCTTCCAGTTCCAACAAAATCCTTTTCTTAGCAGCCAAAAGGGTTAGTTCTCATATTTCTTTTTTAGACCTTAAAGCTGTGCAGCTCGAGATCCCAGCAAGTAAACAAGAGGAAAATGTAAGAAAGTAATGATACTGAATGTATCACTTCTGTCCAGAAGGAGTTGACTGCTGGGCTGTGCAACAGCATCTGGATTAAAGTACCCACTCACCCACAATCATCCATTTTTTTGAAGTCTGGAGTTCTGCCATATTCTTTCACACTAAAGAGGTGATTGAAACCTCAGTTTTGTTCCCATTCGGACTCAGTCTGGCTTTTTTCTAATTAGATATGTTATTATCACAGATTAATCTAACGTGGAGAAAGCTAATACCATGAACAGGACAAATGTATTCCAGACAACAACAAGAATGATAATATCTGCACTTACTTATTATTCTTTCTATTTGGTGCACAAGTATATTAAACCCAACAGAAATGGTTTAGTGCTTCAGACATGGTGGGGAATACCTCTCCGGCCCTGCCTATCCGGAGTCTTCTCGTTATTAAGCCGTGGTTTTATTAGGAGGACAGACATTTCAGATATGTAAACATTGGCAGACGGATGGAGCTGGGAATATGAGGAAACAGTGGTTGGACTGTGGAGACCTGCAGCAACCAGCTAAAACATGACTATCATGGAGCTGCTATGCCTTTCCATTTGCTTTTTAAAACTCTTAGACAATAAACAACCGCTTACATATTCAGTGTGACATTTAGATTTTGCCGACTGTTTTCTTTTATGACTGGAGAATTATATGTTTGGAGTGGTTAATGGTGCACTTACTCTTTCTCTCCTCACGTGCGACATGCAAACATACACGCACAAACACTTCAAGCTAACTTAACCTGAGGTTCGACGGCATAAAGTGTTGTTTTGAGTTGTTGTGTTACTTGTAAACCCTTTGAGGCATCTCTGAGTGAGGGTGAGGGTTGTTTGGAGTCAAGCCCTGGGGGAATCACCTCCAGGTTCAAACCATTTCCTTTCCACGGAAAAAATTTCCTCCACCTACTGCCTTTACAACCTGACTGAAAAGGTCAGCCACAGTCTGAAAGCCAAGCAGATCTTGTTTGCGCCAGGCCCTTTTGCAAAGATAAATATATACTGTAGCTTGTGATGACCAACTCTGGAAAGTGTGTTTGATTTTTTTTTTTTTTTTTTTTTTTCCTAGCCAATGGGGGTTTTCCAAATAAAGAAACACTACCTCAGTATGTTCAGCTAGTTGACAGGACCTCTGCAGGAGATATTGTTTCACAGCTGCTGCTTGGCCAATTCACCGTTTGGCTTTGGATGCGATGAAGTCAAGGCCAGAGAGAGACAGGAGTTGGGTTGAAGCATGTGATGTTCCTGTTGGGTGCCAGCTTTAGTACGTTGATCTAAATTACACGTTACATAACAGAATCCAGTCTGCTTAATTAATCTCACTCTTAAAGTAACTGCTTGACACATTGCAAAATATGCACTTTTTTTTGCAGAGTTAGACACGAAGATCAATACCACTCTCGTATCTGTCATACTGCCTCCAGAATATGGCCATATGCTCACACTCTAAAGTCACACTTGACAAAAGCTTTCACCTTTCTCCCACCTACTCCGCTTTTACATGTCACCAAACAAACTACTGCTTTGAGTGCTGCGTGACAAAGTTTAACCTAAGAGACCATTCAGTACTACAAACCCGTGGGCTCGACTCGACTTGGCTGCTGCTGATACCGGCTGTCGTACACACTCACTGCCCTCGGCACTTCCCATACATGCCGTACTGCAGGCCATACTCCGAAGAATGGTGGGGGGACCTCTTGGGATCTTGGGGGCTCACCAGAGTCTTTCATGTACCAGAGTCATAGCAGACTTAGCTTTTTAGCCTATTGATATTACTCCTAATTCCTGCTGCCTGCAGACTTTGGAGAGACTCGCTGCTGCAGTTCAGTTGATAGTTACAAAACTTTTTGTGCCTGTAGTTGTTTGATTTAAATACTTTTATCATCTCCAGGTCCTTCCTTATTTCTGCTACCGTTGAGTTGGTAGCATTTGGTTATTTACTGTGAAATTAATACACACGGAGCATCAACATAATTATCACAGTGAAGTAAAAACTGTTCTTGAATTCATAAGGGATTAGCTTTATGCAGCCTGCAGCTTCATGTTTTAGGAGGATAATGAAGAATTTTATTTTTATCTCCACTAAATACCCACAGATCATGTTAGTATGACTCCCCTCTTGTGGCCTGAAAGGGGCACACCCCTTGATACTCTAAATACTTGAAATACTCAACACATTTTAGAGGTCCAGACAAAGGGTATGCCGAGTTTGAATACCTGTACGCTTGAACCTCCCAGCACACAACGCCCCATAATATTAGAACATGCCATTTTTACACTTTGGTTTTTTTACACAGATTAAACCAACACGATATGATAAAGACATAAAATCTTCCCATTTAACTGTTGTAACTATTCCTTTAGCCCATAACACACACCCAATTTCTTAACAAAAGGCGCAGATAGTAGTAATTCAAGTTCAGAAAATAAGAAAATACACACAAAAGGAATGTACACACAAACAAAGATTGTACATATAGAGCGACATTTTGGAAGGAAAAATAAAGTAGTAATAGTAAAGTAGTAGTAATTCAGAGTGAACTCTTGATTGCATACGAGGACGAATATCATCTGCAGATGAAAACTTTACTGAGAATTATTGTACTTATATTATTTGAATAACAATGTAAACATAATTTTGTTGAAGGCAAAACATCCAGAGGGAGCCTTAAGAATATGATAATTGATAGTTTTGCACAGAAAGTAAGGAATATGGAATTACACCATAATGTTATCTTTGGCAGCTCTGGCTGAAAAGCACTGTGGTTTCTCCCAGCTGCTGTGGGGCAGCAGCCTCGCATCTCCTGACAGAAGATCAGAGGAAAGAAGGAGGAGCGAGGAAGATTACTGCGTGTTATGGAGGAGTTAACATGGGGTCGGAGCTTTGGCACCCTTTGGTCTTTGTGAGCATGGATGTGGTGTGGTGCAGAATAGTAATGTTAGTGTTTCTTATATGTGTTTGAAAGCCTTGTCTTGCTTGAGGAGATTTAACATCATTAGGGAAAGCACATAATGTACTATACTGTAGGTCCAAGGGAGTTGGTTCAATTGTGATGATTTTTTTGGACCGTGCTCTCACAGCCTTTTAACCTTCACCAGGGTACAGGATGATTATGAGAGATGGAAACTTTAGGACTTTAATTAATCATCTTACTTCGAAAAATAAGAGGGAAAAAAAACACTCACACGCAGTAACTTGATCTAACTTGATGATTTAAAAAAAAAAAAAAAAAGCCTATAAACATTAAACTTTACAGCCACCAAACATTCAAAAATCTCATTATTCAGTCCCGATTGAAATGTTTGGCAACCCTGAATCTTAAGTATAGAATTTAAAATATCTTCAGAAATAATAGAAATTAACCAATTTTGTATAATCAAAATGTTTGAATAAAATGTCCAAGGTTACTGAACAAAAGAAAATTTAAAAAACAAAACTTGCATAATAGTGAAATAATACAAGCACAAACTGTACCTGGAAACATTTATTGGCATCCGTCAGTATTATTTGGTAGCAGAACCTTTGGCAACAATGGCAGACTCTGAACATTTTTATGTGCAGAAAGGGGTCTTTTTTGCAATGGCAGATTTCAGCTCTCTCCAAAGGTTTTCAATTAGATCTAGGTCAGGACTCGTTGCTGTTCAGTTTAAAACAGTCCAGCTTTTCCTTTTCAACCTTTCTTTTGGGCTGCTTGATGTGTGTTTTGGGTCGTTGTCCTGCTGAAAGACCAAAGACCTTCACCTCAAACGCAGTTTTCTGACAGTGGCTAACACATTTCCCTCTAAAATGCCTCGGTAATCTTCTGATTTCATCATTTCTTTGATACATTCAATGCCTCCAGTACCAGACCCAGCAAAGCAGCCCCACAGCATGATAGAACCTCAACCATATTTTTACTGTAGGCAGGTTGTTCTGTTCCTTATGGGCTTCATTTTGTCGCATATAAACAAACTGATGCACTGCATTCCCCAAGAGCTCTACTTTTCATCTGTCCACAGAACATTGCATTAGTTTTGTCCTCCTTGGCCTTTGCCCATTGAGCCCTACTTGGTTTAGTGTGCGGCTCCAGAATACTGCAGGTCAGCCTGTAGCTCTTTAGATGTCTTGCTCTGTGTTTTTTCTACAAACCGAATCAACCTTTGCAGACTTCTTTCATTGAGTTTCTTCTTGGGACCACGTCCTGGAAGCGTCTTAACAGTTTTATAACTTTTCAAGAAAGCACCTAGAGACGAATCTAGTGACTTTGTGGACAAACCTGAGCTACTTTCTGTAGAAGAAACTCACCAGTTTTGCCCTGCGAGTGCGAGGTCGGACTTTCCCTCCCCAGGCACACCTCCCTATGCGTCTCATTCAACTGACCGCATGGCACCTGAGACAGTTATGAATGACTTTCTAACTTTATCTCTGACTGACCATTTTACAGGTAAAGGTAGCCAAAATCACAGCACAGGCGCTGTCTTTAACTTATGTGTATGGTGATTTTGTCAGACGATGTCACAGTTATAAAATCAGGATTTTAGTAGAGCAGAGCAGCAGCTTAGAAATGGCTTGGAAGTGACTGCTGGTTAACATGTGGTCTTAATGGGCTGCGTTTCAGTCACGATTTCATACTTGTTCCATTGTCTGAGCACAGAAAAGAAGAAAAACATGTAAAAGAGAACAGCTTTATTGAAAATTCAGCTGTATTAAATACTGTATATGTGAGCACAGACAGTAGGAGAGAAGCAAACAGATAAAAGGCGGTCCAGCCACATACTAGGTTTTGACCTAGTCTCGTTGATAATAGCACTTCTGATGCTCTCAGACAGCTCTCTTGTGTTCACCAATGTGAAAAAGAAACTGGAAACAATCAGCCCCTTTTTAATGCAGTAAAACTACCATTTCATTGGTTAATTCAATTCATGTGAACAATGAAAATTAAGCACAGGTGAGTCTTATTTTTTTACTTTTTTCGAGGAACTAATTTAAATTCATCAAAAGGTGCCAAAAACTGTGTCCAGTGTTTTTTGTTTTTTGTTTTGTTTTTGTGGTTGTTGTTAAGTAACTTTGAACATTTTTATTAAATATTCTGATTATACAAAATTGGTTATAGTTATAGATATTCTAAATTCTGCACTTAAAATTCAGGGGTGCCAATCATTTCAATTAAGACTATGTAGTCCTCATGTTGAAATGTTCAGAGTTTATCTCTTTTTCTTTCTATATTACCATGGGACCTTTAACCTTGACTT
Organism: Xiphias gladius; assembly: GCF_016859285.1. Lineage (NCBI taxonomy): Eukaryota > Metazoa > Chordata > Actinopteri > Istiophoriformes > Xiphiidae > Xiphias > Xiphias gladius. The sequence continues at coordinate 18,790,471 of NC_053419.1, read as the reverse complement.
TTTTCTTCAATAAGAGCTACGTTTGGCATGCCAGGTAAACAGTCTTTCCTGCCCCTAACCCAGCACATTCAACAATTTCAAAACACAGAGGCTTTAATTAATGCGGAAAATAGAATATAGCAAGACTAGCTGCTTGCCGAACACAATGCACATCATAATTTTGTCAAAAATTCAAATACAGCTTTCTCTTTCTCTTTCTGTTTCCTCCTTTGTGACAAGTTTATAATTCTCTAATATTTTTGACATTCATAGATCCAGTCATTGTCCCAACAAGAATAAGGGCATATTAACATTGTAACGGAAAAAACAACGGTCTCGCACTGAGCGTTGGTAGGTACAGTATTTACCACTCTGGACCTCCCAGTGGCGCTGTACCAAATGTCGCCACCTTAGCTACAATGCGAACGTTGCTAGCAGTGGATTGCTACATTTCAAAGACTCCAGCAGTAATTTTGTAAGAAACCTGGTTCTTGAATCTGCATGCTGATATTTGGCCACAAAGCGAATATCGTTTTTAATCTGGTCAAGTCTTTTCAGACCAGTTTGTTAGTGCACAGTTCTGCTAATTCAGAGGCAAAGGTAACTAGTTTTTCATGCATCTTTCAGTCAAGCAGTGGTCAACAGCAAATCCACAAATGTCAACCTCATGGTGGTGCTGGAGGAGAAGTCAGCGGATCACCAAAGTCAGTAGGATTTATTGTCTCAGAACCGTGAATGTACAAAATTTTGTGAGAATCCATCAAGTACAGGTTGCGAGATTTCACAGGATAGGTGAAAGAAGGGACCTGCTGTTAGAGGAAAAGTCGGGAGATCACCAAACTCAGTAGGCTCTATCTTCTGCGAACCGTCAATGTCAAAATTTCATGGCAATCCATCTGATATTTGTTGAGATATGAAAGTGCTAGACACTGCCATCCCTAGTGCCACTCTACTCTCCTAGTAGGGCTAAAAACATGTGAATTACAGTTTTAGAATTTTGGAATCAGTAAACCCATAACAAGATTAGTTGTACATTCATATACGTCTAATCTTGTTAGCTTGTTGGCTGTATACTGACCTGTATTGTGAAACCCTCACTACTCTCATGGCTTAAATAACTATCAGATGGCCCATTGCACTTCCACGGCCACATTCATGTTCTATTCTTATTATCCACAGGACTTATTATCATGCAGCCCTCTGCAAGCATTCAGATAATCACAAAAGCCAAAAAGACGGCCATTCTTCCCATTTCTGAAGTCATTGTTATATGAGGCCAATTAGGGACCCATCTCATCTCAGCATTTCTCCTTCAGCATTGTCCGTCTGAGTGTGGGGGAAGGCTGGGTGTAATTTATAAGGGCAATTTTACCTTTGCTTTGTGGTAAATGATGAAATGTATTACGGCCTACAGACCATCTAAGCAGAGCAAAGCATTTATTAGCAAATTCTCTCCATTTTTTTCTAAAGCTATGACAATGACTTGTTTAAAGCTATGAAGCTATTTTAACTTTAAACGATTAAAATATCAATTTTTGCTTCCCCTCACACAATTGTCTCACAAATTTATTTAATTTAATGCTGTTTTCCCTCCACCAGCTCCAGTCACATTATCTCTACAACAACCAGGCTTCCAGTGGAGCTTCGAACACCCGTGTAATTGAGTCCTCCCCTCTCAACAATGAAGAAATACAAGACCCATTCAGTTAGTCCTGTATATATATATATATATATATATATATTATTATTTATTTTTATTTTTCCCTCCCCCTTTAACAGAGAAAGTGCGCGACATTAAACACAGTCCGCTTTTAAATGATTCACCACGTCCTAAGATGGGATGGGTGGAAAGCAGAAGGATGTTTTTACAGCTAATTTATTCAAATATCATTCAGCTTTAAAGATGCAAGAGCTAGATACTCTAAAAACAGAACTCCAGCCTTGACAAAATGAATTCAAGGTTTTACAGAAGATTGCTTTTGAACAATTATTGCCATGTTTAAACCAAAACAACATTTTTGAAAAATGTTTGTCTGGCTTTTGCAAAAACCACATCATTGTACTAACAGAACTAACTTCACAGACAGAATTTGTAGGTTCATTAATTATGGGTGTACCCCCTAGGGTCACTGTTGGGTCCTTAGTTGTTCTCTATATTGTTCTACAAGGACATGTATTGACAAGTGCAAAATCAGTTTGTCAAAAAGTGCTTTGATTTGTTTACACAAGGCCTAGTTCCCCTATATCATCATGTTTCTTTGTCTTAAATCATGAATTTTAGTATGTTTTCTTCATTGAATTTATCAGTCAAATTATACAAGTTACAGCAAAAGATAAGTTGTGCAGTGTTATTTGGGTTCCACAGAGTCGTCTTTTAAAATGATCACAATCACTGTGGTGATGACTGATGATTGAAAACAGGTGTGCATTTCTAGTCCTTTGCGCAGTCAGTGACTGGCACTTTCTAATAAAGAACGAAGGGTGACAGTGTTCTGCATTAGAGCATATTCTTCCAAAGCTTGTACACTTGTGTGTTCTTGTGAGTATTCATAGCTAAACTTAGATGCCAACGATAACTAGGTATCTTAAGTTATGGTTTTGTTTGTTTTTGTATATTCGTGGAATTCTTGCACCTGTTAGCTCACCCCTGTGCTCACCTGAGCAGATGGTAGGTTCCAGTTTGGATGAGACTGAGAGGGTGAAACGCCGGTTACTCGTCTGTAGGCAAAAATGTGGAAGTTTGCTGAAAGGCTGCGGGTTTTATGTGTTGAATTTGTTTCCGTTTTAACTGGCGTTTGTTGAACATCCCAAGGTCCCCATCTGTCCTTAGTTTTCGATGCATGGAGTTGTGCCTGTAGTTATTGCAGTGCTCCTCCTGAGATAAATTCTACCTTCTGGTTTGTTCATATTAAAATATCATGATTAGTTTAAGAGAAATCTAAAACACTGACAAGATATTTCTTCTTTTTAGCCTGTTACAGTGATAAAGTGTAAACGCAATCATGTAGATTGTGTAACTTGCTTGTGTCTTCTAAGTCAATGTTCCAAAATACTGTTTCTATCATCCACACCCATGGACACCAAAATGACTCCACCCCACTTCCCTCCAGGGTGAAGAAAGTTTCAGCACAGTTTCACTTCCTCTTTACATCGACAGCTCACCAGAGTCTCACCCAGCTTATGTTTTAAGTGTATGTTCACCTGTAGAGGAAAGTTTTTCACATTAATGCTATGGAGCATGGTGAAACCAGAGGGCATACTGTAGCTGACAGTTATTAACATCTTTACAGCACTTTTGAAAAAAATAAAACAATAGATTCTAGGAATCTGATTCTGCTGTGTTGTACAGTAAGTCCTGTATCAACTCAATGTCAAAAGCTAGTTCTGTTTAAACATGCTTATCTTATCTTCTAATTACAGGGAGAAAACACCTACAGAAAACAAGGCTCAGGGTGACCTGGGCATGACTGGTTACTGACTTACAACAAGATGTCTCAATCTTTACTTTAAAAATAAGGGACTGCGCAACATGGAAGTAATATACCTTCTGTTAGCAGACATTTTTTGTGTTTTTGGCAGTTTTTGCAACATACTTTATCCATTTATCAATTCAAAAAATTATAGCACATATTCCTTAAAGCTGCTATAATCAATTTTTTTTTAATGTTAACATTAATGTTGTTTTTTTGGTTTTCTGGCCCACAACTTTATTTGTTTTAGTCTCAATCGCCTTTCATCAGCATCACTTTCAGCTGCAGTACACGTTTTTTTTTTTTGGAAAACTAATGAAAAAGAAAAAGAAAAAAAAAGCTCTAAAATTCCATCGTATGCTACCTGCTTAGCGTCAAACGAGACAAAGTTACCAAGAAGCTGGTGAACATATTAGAGAATTTAGTAGCTAAATAGTCAGATAGTTCCCTCAAGAGTTACATAGCTGAATGAGGGTGAATATTAGACTCAAGTTCATTGGGTGGCCAGAAACAGGGCCCCAAATGAATAATAATGTTACCCCCATAACTGTTGGATGTGTTAATCGGCTTTTCTTTGCTAACGAGTTCACCATATCAACTTCAAAGTGTGATAATATGTCATTGTTGTTTTAACAGATTGTTTCCGTTGCCCTCAAGTAGCCAAAAAAAAAAAAAAATCCGATATCTGAGGTTTAAAGTGCACTAACCACTAACAAGTACAGCTGATTGAATAGTATTCAGAATGTGAGGATGATTATAGGAATAGTATGCAGAACAAAGCTTTAGAGTCATGCTGGTAGTGGATCGGATGGCAATGTGGCTTCTTTCCGCATTGTTTCCCTATCTTGTTTGCAGGTACAGTACTGTTAATTCAGTTTTACACCAAAATCATAATGTGACACTATAAAATCTTATAGTCTCTTGTTTTGACTGCGTACTCGCAAATCAGACTCTTTATAAAACTGTCAAGGGTGGTTAACATTTCGTCATCCAAGTCACCCATTTTCTCCTACAATCACTCATGGCCCAGAGCGGCCAGGGGTACAATTTCAGCACACTCCATTTCCATCAGCTTTCCTTCAGTCACCCCCCCTCCCCAGACTCTCTCCCCCAGCAAAAGTGGGACCAAGTGTGGTACTTTTTTTTCACGGGGGTGTTAATTTGTTTCAGAAAATTCAACATGGTTACCAAAACAGCAGTACTCAAATAAATACTAGAGGAGCATCCCCTCATTGATTTTTCCAGCAGTGACCAATCATTGACATCCTCAGTGTGTATCTGCACGTGTGACCTCGCTTGCACTCCGCCATCTGGGCAAAATGCAAATGGATAGTGGGAGTACTCACTCTTCCTTGTAATTAAAAATCGTATGTTGATAAAATGCTTCACCTGCACTCACTAACTTCCCCTTCCTTTGATAGCTGAGGTAGATTTCTACATTGTGCTTGCCCTTAAAAACAAAGAGGTATTTTCTACATTTGTTTGTGGGACTCAAAGTAAGTTTCATAGTCATTACAGTGCTGTGTAATCCCCAAACTGTGCTTTTAATTAAATGTTAACAGGGAAATCTTTGAAGCACAGTACTTTGTTTTTGTTCTATTCTTATATTTTTGAAGCTGAGAAAACGTAATGTATGAAATTAATGTTGAATTGCTTTAAGTTTGTCAGGAGTTACGTGGATGCCACAAGCAGGCCAGGAGGCAAAATTGTTTATGTAGTTGACCCAGTTCGGGAGACATGGTTGCTAGAGTGCTTTCATGCTTTGCAGAACTCGATGATGGTGAAAGATTGTTCATGCTGTAAAAAAATCTAGGTGTGCTACATTTGTAAGATCCTCCACGAGGTCCCACTAATACATTTGCTAGTCTTCCCGGAGTCCAGAAATACAAACAGATAACTTAAAATGCCAAAACAAATTGCTCTGAAACACAACTGAATGAACTTAAACCATCTGAATATGAAATTGAATGACTGTTTGAGGCCCAAAGAAGTGAAAGTAGCCATTATTTCACAAAAAATCTCAAATTGTGTAGCAAAAAGTTAATTGTTGTTTTCTTTCATATACCATTGATCATCTCACAACCCCAACCCGCCACCCAACCCAGATATACGATATATATCTTGTGACCCTTTAGAAGGGGCCTTATCCTTAGGTTGTTTGGTACCAAACAGCAGACAAACACAGATGATGACTAGCTGGTGAACATAGTGGAGCATTTAGCAGCTAAAGAGCCAGATATTTCCCTCAGGAGTTGGTAGAGACTAAAAATGGAGCTAAAAGGGAGTAAATATTTGACTTTCATTCATCAAATGGCCAGAAACACGGCTCCAAATGAACGATGAAGTTGATGTGCGACGATGTTGTGTGTTCAAAGCTCGTGTCCACCATCGCCCAAAAAAATAATTTATTGCGGTTTTAAGTAGGTTTTGGTGAAAATACTTCTGTACTTTTATTTAAGTAGTATTTGCAGTGGTAGAACTTTCGCTTGTAATAGATTTTATAGTATCGTATTGGTACTTTTACTTTAGTAAAAGATGTGAAAACTTCTTCCACCGCTGTACAATAAAGCTGCAGTTGACTGTTACAGATTAGTGTCAGATGTTGTCAAATTGAATCACACACATCTTCGCTTTCCAGACAGACATCTACCCAGCACTGAACAATAAGACAAGGCTGTAAAATGAGTGTTTAAGGGTTGCCATCTTCATTACATAAAACCCCAAGCATGAGTCAGCGTTTTTAACACTGGCCCTTTGCCTCCCTGTTCATTAAATAAGATACCTGTCACCTCTTATCAGACCCCATGTGCCTGGATTTGGTATGTGTGTGTCTGTGTGTGTCTGACAGTAATAATATCAGTGACACAGAGCAGTGAGTAAGCTCAGCCAGCTGTGCTGTTTCAGCGCTCTCCAAATCAGATACGTTTTCGCTCTCAATTTAGTTAATCACCTCCTAATAGGACAGCAGATTTGACTGCAGCATGAGGGACATCCTTGGGGGAGAGTTACAACAACACGACAAAAATACAACCAAAGCGCCTGCTTTCTCTTTAATTTACTCCAATTTAAGCTCTTTAAGCTTTCTAACGTTTGTTCACTCCTGTGTTTCCTCTGATTGTATGGCAAATTGTCTTTTTAATCAGCGGGAGTCACTGACCACACGTTAAACTGAAAAGGAGCTGTATTCATTAATATAATAAACAAGTAATGAACAAGATTATCAATATCTATTCTACCTTTTACTGTGAAATAGCTGGGGAAACCTCATCACCTACACCAAACTCTCGGGCGCAGTTTTACAAACTCATGAATTGGGTGCCCATACTGGGGAACAGTTTTTTAAGGACGAGGGGGGGGCACATTTGAAAAGAGAGTAAACGTAGGAGGAAGACACCCAAACTGAAAGACACACAAAATAGACACAGCCGTCTACATTGTTTTATGGCTCTTTGTGATTGTTTTGCATCTTCGTGTAGTTGATTTGCACCTCTTTGTCACCATTTTGCATCTTTTTGTAGTCATTTTGCATCTCTTTGTGGTCGTTTTGCACCATTTTTGTAATCGTTTTGTCTCTCTCTGTAGTTGTTTGTGTGTTTTGCATATTTTTGCAGTCGTTTTGCGACTTGTAGTCATTTGGGATCTGTTTGTCATCATTTTGCATCGCTGTAGTATTTGGATTAACTTTTCAACAAGAAATGTTAATGGTGAACTCATACAGAGGTTCCAATGCTAACAAGCCAACAGGGGTCCAAACCTATAATTTACACTCATTATTATGTCGGATTCCCATTTCCCAGCACTTAAATTGCAGCTACTTGTCATCTCCTTAAACCTTTGAGTATATTGCTTTGATGTCTCACCAGGAAGACTCTTTTTTTTTTAAACTTTTTGGAGAATATATAATGCCTTGTAAAGCCAAATCTCTCCCTCCAGTCACACTATTTTAAATTAATTCCTCCCTTATGGAGATGGATCAGATTATTCACACCACAGTGACAAATTGATTTGAGTGATGCTGAAGCAGCATGTGCACTGCTCTCTGGAGGGACACGCAGTGGGGAAACATCCTGTCTGGTTTGCAGCACTCAATCTCATACTCCTCGCAAAGGAAAGTGTGCATATGCAGGGGGCACAAACACACACATGCACATTCATCATGCCATAAACAGAGACACAGACCTAAGCTTGTCTTCTCTTTTTTTATAGGAGGTGGTGACTGTATCATTGAAGCAACTTTGTCATGTTGCCAGGCAGCAACCGCACACCACTCCTCTCATTCACCATCACCACATCAAACTCCACAGCAGCACATAAAGTTCTTATGGTGTTGTCTTAAAACGGATTAACCTCAAAAACTGTTACTGCAGCTGTGCTTTGCCTGCCCAGCAGTATCATCAGCCCATCCGACTCATTCAAATAGATGACTGTGCTTTGAACGCAGCCTGCCCCTGACCTTGGGTAGTCATCCATCTGATGTGGATTTAACTCCAGAATAATACGAAGAATAGAGAAATATCATTAGGCATGAAACATTCACAGTCCATCATTCTAAAAATAAATGTTTTTCAGCTAGTTGTGGGTTGGGCAGGAAAAAAGGACATGTTTTTTCTACAGTAACACACACTTTGAAAACCTTATTCTCAATGCTGATAAGACCTGAGAGTAGTATTTTCGTTATACATGACATGAACACCTTGTAACTCTGGTGCCAGAGTGTTTTATATTTTCTTTCCATTGTTTAACTAAAGGTGCTTTGCCCTTGTTAAAACTGTCTCATGCTTGAAGTAGACTAAAAAAAAAAAAAACATCCAGGTAATAAATGTTTTTGTGAAAATGCCTCAGTTCTTGAAAGATATAACTTAACAGAAAAGGTCTTTATAGCTGACATTTTCATCTTTTCACTTTGTCAGTCAAGAGATAAACAGCATCCTCAACCCAACATTTATCACTCATTTTGATAAGCTGCCTACCTTAAAACAACATTTAATTAATGCTAATAGATGAAAGAATCGATATAATTTAATATCTTTAATTATTATCTGGCTACTAAGATGCATGATACCTTCATATGATTGAAGTATACCACCAATAATCTTGGTCATTTTGTAAATAACAGACACTCGCCACCTCCGCATCATATGTTTTTAGGAGTGTTGCTAAAATTGTGACACTAATGGAATTTCATAAAGGCTGCAAAAATGAGATAAAATCAGAAGCTTTAAGAACCAAAGACACTGTTATCTTGAAACAAATGTGCTAAGAAAATTAAAAAAATTAAGCAGTTTGAGACTCACACACACACACACACACGCACTCCCAAACACACAGAAGTATGGAGACAAGAAAAAAACAAGCAATGCATCTGACTGCAGGATAGATCCGTATCGGATGAAAGGATAACAGGATAACAGATGAAAATTCTGTTGTTGGTCTCTCTGCATTTCTCCTATTGTCTTATCTCTGGGGACACCTGCACATCCCTCAGTGTCTGTGTAAATATGTGCCACAAGAGATTCCTCTCTTGTCCTCCTCCTCCTCTTGTATTTTCTGAATTAAAACAGAAAGGCACACCAGTATGTATGTCTGGGGCATATACAGTATTTGTGGACTTTGTCATAATGAAAAAAAGGTTGTGCTCACTTTACTTCTATTTAAAGAAACCTTGAAACAGCAAGTGTTCAGCAGTGTGGCGCTATTGAGACAATTTTCATCATCTCAGAAAGATTTTAACCTTATTTTATAGATTACTCTTATACTCTGTCATTCAGAGACTGCGATACAGGAAAGGAGAGACTGCTTGTGGTTTTAGTAATGTGTTATGAATGGGTGGGGGCGTTTCTGGTGGTTGGTGTTGTTTGATATGTGTGTCTGTGGGTCGCAAAGTTGCAGAGTGAACCTTCGTCACCGTGTTCAAGGGCAAAGTTGTATCTTTAGTTGTGGTAATGAGTTGCAGTGTAATAAAGAGCGCACATCAAACAGGGGCATCAAAATGTGGAGGACAGGTTTGATTGTCAGTTCATGATTGTTGCATCAGAGGACGAGCCTGCAGCCTTCAGCCTTCACCGGAGCAGCGCGAGTGACAGTTTCCTCCAAACTCTCTTCCTGTGTGAAGAGACACACTCTGACGTCCACAGCCTGCACTTCAACCTGCATCGTATCCAGATAATCAAACAGAATTTCTTGCACAGAGTACCAGCAAGACACACTATTTTTAGACCACTAGTAAGAGATTGGGGACAAACTCTCATGTTAACGCACAATAACATCATATGATGCTCTCTTGTGGTGCAAGGTGCAAAACAACTGACACAAAAGAAGTTGGGGAAGATGGGCAGTATTTCAGCATTCTCATGAATGCTAATTAATGCTAACTAGGAATGCTAACAAGGTAGCAACCCATTGATGAGGTGTTATGGACAATAGCTGGGACAGGCTCAGTGTAACGATAATGGACAACCTTATGTCTCTGTTTGCCTCTATATGTCTATACTATTGTTTGAAAGTTACATCGGTGACACAGTGTGTGATAGATTACTCTAACTATATATGATAGAGGCAACAGGAGCAGAACAGACTTCAATTTATTCCTAATTTCACATGAAGTGTCCCTGTTGAGTCATCTAATGTCCTCATTAACATACATTAATTATTTTATTTTTTTTCCATTTATGTAGAGCAGTGTTTTTAAAATCTCCATCAATGGATGCTAAACAGGGGCTGAGTAGGAGGGCTAAGAGGCAGAGAATAGAGAGGACAAGAGACAGAGAACTTTGAGAACAACCAGTATTTCCTTTATCAGTTTAGAGGGGAGGACTGGAGAAAATAATGCATTTATGAAATTCAAAAGTCACTCCACATTTTAGTATTGCCTCTGTATCTCTATACACACTAGCTGATAAGGGGAAGCCCTCCAGCTACAGCCTCACTCAGATGATTGACACCTGTGGTGAGTGGGGATCCCTGCCTGATGTCACTGCACCTGCTCAGCTCTCAAGCTCCTCGGGGAAGTTTGCCACACTGTAGTTCCTCTTGTGCATGTGCATGTGCATGCCACACGAACAAATTGACCTGTGTGCATGTGCAAAATGTTCCCATCTACTAAATCTGATATGCCTAAATACCAAAAAAAAACAAAAAAAAAACCAAACAATTTTCTTATCTCAGAGCATCCAAACGGTCAGAGTGACATTTAAGAGGAAGGATGTGGTTATTACATGGATGCAACAGACAATCTTAATCCCATCTCTGAGAGCCACTGTGAAACAGAGACCTAATGAATCATTGACATCTGTTCCTCTGATCCTCCCACAGTCCCAGGAAGCCAGACAGGCTGGAAAGAAGGGAAGAAACTGATTTGCATAGCTGCTGCTTAAATGACTTGTTCTACAGATGAGAGTAATCATATTGAATCATCCCATATAACTGTGCATTGTGTGCGCTGGGTCTAAGGCTTATGTAGGCAATCAGCAGAGAGATGGATAGTGAGCCAAGAAGATACTGACAAGTTAATGTAAGTAACGGGAAAGCTTGAAGACACACGACACCTGGCTGCATTTATTCATTCAATTAGTCATCCATGTCTCCATCTGAGGGATTTCCTCTTTAGAAGCACAGCACCTCACGTAACCCATTTCACTTAAAGGACAAGCCTGGTGATAGTGTTGTTATTCTAGTTTTTTCTTATTGTCAACAAATCCCATGAAAAGTCCAAAATCAGCGAGGAATTTATCCAACTAACAAGGACTGCATGTGGAGCCAAAGCTTGATGCAATTCCTCCGTCCAAAAGACGTTCATTATCGTCCCAAAACTATTAGAAACACAACAGTGAGCCACATCGTTTCACTGGGTGACATGTTCCTTTATTATGATGACAATGGGCATTGCATTTTATGTCCTGCTGCCATAAATATTCCCACTGAATAACTGTTTGTAGTGCACCAAATGTGTATTAATCCATGGATTAAAATAGTCCCCAACAAATGCCGTATATACTCCTGTTTCAGTAACATTGGCAAAAAACTACAGTGTCCAGCTGTGTTAGGGAAATTGTTTAGCCTTTCTTAACAAGATTAATTTACAGGCACACTAATGAGGCTGTACATAAGCATAGTGGTAACATCAGCATGCTAACATCTCACTATGACAATGCTAACATGCTGGTGTTTGGCAGGTAAAATGTTTACCATGTTCAAATTCATAGTTAGGTATGTTAGCAAGCTAACATTTATTATTAGCACTAAATATGATGGGATTATCAATAGTTTTGCAGGTTTTTGGTCATAAACCAGAGTACTGGACAAATTAAAATTTTGACCCGATAATGGCGCTAGATGAAAAGTGAAGGGATCAACAAAGTTATCACATTCAATCCTGAGGGGAATATGAATGCCTCGACCAAATTTTATGGCAATCTATCAAACTGTTGTTGACACATTTCACTTAAAACCTATGGTGAACCTCATGGTGGCACCAGAGGTGGAGTCAGGGGATCATCAAAGTCATTAGGATACATCACCTGGGCGTCATGAATGTCTGGACAAAATGTCATGGTTATCCATTCTGTAGTGGTTGAGATAATTCAGTGTGGACTACGGTGGTGGACTGATTGACCAACAGGCCAAAGTTGCCATTCCTACAGCCAAGCCACTAGCTTGGCTGAAAATGAAGATATATATTTGTGACCTGTTTTTAAAGACATCTTACATTCAGTAGGAATGAATGGGCTTGGGGTTAAGAATCACAGAAGTCACAGAAGTCAGAAAGTACTGACAGAGGAACTAACACATTGCTGGTTTTGAGCTTTTCATGGGATTGTGAATAAGACATAAAATATCAATAGCTTTATCCTTTAATTTTAATCATGAATCTGTTGCTTATCTGTTTCTGCCTCTGTGTCATTTCTTTTAAAGGAGTTCAGAAGAATTTCCAGGCTGCACATTTTTATTTTTACCTCAGCCCATCTTATATCCCTTCACATCTGCTTTAGATGTGGCCACTGGGAAATGGCAGGCATAAATCCAGGTGATCCACAGCATGTGTTTGCGAGGCCCTCCCTTATCAAATCTACCGGAGGGGAAGGCGATTGAGTGGCACCATCTGCCCCTTCAACACTGCCACTCTTGGCAACCCCAGCTCCCAGAGTGGGGAATAGCGCTGCTGGCATCTTGACAAGGTCTAGGTAAATGTGTGTGTGGGTGTGTGTGTGTGTTTGTGTGTGTGTGTATGTGTGTGTATATATGTGCCTGCCTGAGTGGCTTCACAAGCTATGAGTCACCCTGTGATATTTAGAAGGAAGGAGCACACGGAGACCTGCAGACAGAGTTATTCAAGTTCTGCAGCAGTGCTCCTTGTTCTGTAGGATAAACTTAAACATGGTTACGAAGACGTCTGTTTCTCGTTTTCATTCCACAAACATATACCTGGTCAGTGCTGCCCAACTTTATTACTCCCATTTTATTACTGACTAACCTTGGTAACCAGAGCGTGCATGAGCCTCAAATGACAAAAACAACCACACTGAAAATAACGTTTTAATGCTCTCTTGAGGCTTTATATTCTGCTTTCTCAGGTCAATGCATACACAACACAAATTTAAGCACAGTCATTTGGTGGACATCAGTGATCACAGAGCACCATACTGTAATTGGTGTGTCCCATTCTCCATCCTGCTGCTGATGAGGGTTCAGGCTTTACCCGAAATGTCATGAACAGCTGCTCAACCTATTCCAATACAACAGTCCGAACATTGTGGAGCTCTGATTTTCAATCTGTGTTGACTGTGTAGAAAAGTGTTGATTTAACTCCGTATGGGAATTTCGGGGCTGTAGTTTGCAGTACAGTGCAACCGCATGTACAAGTAGAAAATTTAGAGTCAGATAGTATTTATGAAAACTCTAGCATCTGAATCCCTTTCTACTGGCTCACCATAAAGGACACAAGCACGATTGTGTCCTTTACTGTTTATGTTTTATTTTATTGTATTATTGTATTGTCTTCTAACAGTTATTCCTGGCGTAAGAGTTGAAATAGTTTTTGGTACTTTTGAGAGGTGCAGAGGGGAAATCTGTCCTTGGTGGAACTGCTAACAGCTCTGACACATCTGAAATGTAACATGAGCCTCTAACTAGACCCTGCTTTTTGGTAAGGGACCATATTCCGAAACTTATCATATGTTTTTATTTGACCCAAAATCTTAATCTGAAAAGTGACTAGTGAGTCTAGCTGTCAGAAAACAGTACCTCAAAACTGTACTACAGTGTGGAGTAAATGCGCTTTTCATCACTGTTTATGCATGTGTGTCTGTGCCATTCACAGTACATACATCGTCTTGAGAGGGTGGAGATAAGGGGACACAAAAGTACAATGAATGGAAAAGTGCAGTCACGAAAAGGTTGGTCATTAGAACAAAGTAGCACTGTGGGTAAAAGTAAATAACTCAAGCACTTTTAAGATGGCTGGCTTCAGTTAGGCCGATGCAGGTGCAAGAGAAGAAGAACAGAAATGTCGAGGAGATGACTGACAGCCACTGATTCCTCCACAGATACATTTCTGAATACGAACCAAGATGGTTATGTACTCCCTTGAGAAAACTCTGACTAAACAGATGGAAAAGGACAGTGCAATTCACAAGAAGGCACATGACTCATTGGAGAGTAAACATTCAGACTGTGTTTTGTTCGAGTCAGGGAAGGTCAAAAATACTATTTTCTTCTCTTCAGCAGATGGTTGAAAAAGGATTCTGACATTTTCATATTTTTATTTTTCATCTTTCTACTGATAATCCCTTTAAAGTGCACAAACGAGCCTGTCAGGGGCTCTACAGGTATGACATGATTGTTTTCAGTTGTGAATTGAGAGAAAATTACTGCAGGACATCACGATTTAAATGTTTTATCACGCCTGCCTGGCTGATTGCTCTGATTTTGCATCTGTTTTATGTGTTTATTGGTGCAATCAGTGGCTGCGGAAAGAGAGAAAGTGAAGTGGGGGCTTATATCTGTAAATTTATTCAACTGCGTGTAGCTGATTTTCATCACCAGAGGACAGAGAGGGTACGTATGGGTAACTCCAGCACTTTAATGGCTCTTCTACTGCAGGTTTCCTCTAACAGCATTTTCCTTGTGATCATGATTTCAGTCTGTGAAATCACCTCTCTGATTGTCCGTGTGATCTTTTAGGCAAGCAGAAGTGGGATAATAAAAGGTGTGTGATCTTTGACTGTGAGGAAAGGAAGTAAAGAAAAGGTTGTCCTTCATCACGCCGGCAATGGCCTGGAAGTCTTTTTCCTCGGCCTGAATGAACGGCGTCAACCCTGTCGAGACCCCTGCACCTGTTCATACACAGCTACGTACAGAGTAGGGGACACGCACACACACACACACACACACACACATTAACATTTGATCTTTAGCTGAAAGCCTCCCATGAATTGATCTGAATAAAGATTAGGGCTGAAAATTAAGAATTATCATATTTTGGAGACCGCAGCATGTCAACCCTTGTCAGCTTGTCAGGGTTTTTTTTTTTTCATTTTTAACATTTTCATTTTTAGGGAGTGAAAATTATTGGGATGGGGAGGGGAGGAGGAGCTTAACCATATGGGTTTTCTTTTTTTTTTGTCTTCTATGAACTACAACCCTCTCCAGCGTTATTCAACTGGAGAGGGTTCAATAATCTGACATTATTGAACATATTCAACTCACTTGGCCATCAATAACTAAGAGTGGAAAAAGAATTTGAGATGGGGTACTCTGATTTCTTTGGCCATTTGGAAACAAGCTGTGACCACAACAATAACATATCATCACCTTTTAAATATTATATGGTGAACTTGTTTAAACCTCAAGCAGTTACGGGGCAACATTGTCATTAATTTGGAGTCGTATCTCTGGCCACATGGTGAATGTAAGTCCAATATTCACTCTCCTTTTTACCCAGCTTTTCGTCTCTGCCAACTCCTGAGGGAAATATCTGGCTCTTTAGGTCCACATGGCATTCCATTCGAACAAAGAAGTGTAAGTAGAAATTGCCAAAATTGTGGAAAACATTAAAAAAAATGTTGCACACCGTCTCTCTGAGTTGTCATCAAGTAACTGGGAGTGTGCCATGTTCTGCTGAATGGTCACTCAACAGTCACGCAAAAGTGAATATAGCATCTAAACAACCCTTTGAAGATAGAATGAAGCATTAATAAAACAGAGCAGATGTAATGGAAAGCACATGTAGGTACATAAATTCGGGCGCACCCATCCTGGGAGTCAAGGGGTCCAAGATAAATCCGAGGGGTTCCAAGATGATTAAATGGATAAGGAAGAACAATATGTATATTTCTGTTAAACAAAGTGTTTTTTTCTTCTGACTTTCCTCACATTTATCCTTTTTTCTCCTGTTATCTAAGATATTTCAGCAACTAAAAATGAATCAGTCTTTGAGAGGAAAGAACATTCTTTGCTTCAAGTGCTCATAAAATATGTCCACACAAAGACTATGTTCCCCGATGAGGGGTCACAAGTGCTTCTTTGCGTCCACTTAAGGGGTCACAAGTCAACAATGCTGGGAACCGCTGCTTTAACCCACAATCACATCCTTCGCCTCGGGATTCAGAAAGCGATGAAACAGTTTAAGTTTGACTCAGCGCTCGATAACAGCCTGTCTCTTTGTAGTACACACTGAAAGCGTGGTCTCTGCAGTGGCATAGGCACTTGCTTCTCATCTCTATACGCAGCTGCCCACTGAGACTCCTCGGGGGCATAACAGCTTGCTGATACTGTCCTCTTTGCTAGCCACCAACAACCCCGTCCACCCACCCCCCAGAAAAACCCTGTGACCCAGAGAGATGTGCTGACTGTTGGCGTCACTTTCCGAAATGTCGCCCAGCTGTATTTTAAAAAATGGTGCATCACAAAATGTATTTTAGATTCGGGCTGCCGTGGTCTGCTGGCACCGGACCCAGTGTCATTGATAGACTTACCTCGGCTGAGGTTTGGCCACATGCTGTGGCCCCGCTCTCCTCCTTGCTCTTTCTTTATTGCTGAGGTCAGCAAGGCACCGATAGATCGGTCCATTTACAGGCAGCTGAGACAGAAGGTGAAGAGATGTAGAGGAGGTTTCATATTCCTGTTTCCAGGTTGTACTTTTCTCTCTCTTTCACTAACGCTATCTCCAGCAGCTGCAGGCTAGAGGGGATTTGTTATATGCAATTATTTCTTTTGACTCCGCAGACTTCATGGCATGCTGACAGTGCAACACAACCTCTTTGTTTTTCCCAAACTGTTCAGACAAGATGAGATATACAGACCACAATTCAGCACTACAAATTTTGCATAGAATGGGATATCTAGTATCAGTTGGTCCATTTTCTTTTGTTTCCTGGTTATTGTTTAAAAATATTTGTACCATTTTTGTTACCTCCGCCAAGGAGGTTATGTTTTCGCCTGTGTCTGTTTATATGTCAGCAGCATTACGAAAAAAGTACGATTTGCACAAAACTTGGAGGGATGGGGCTTGGATCAAGGAAGAACCCGTTACATTATGGGGCAGATCTAGATCATTTACTATGAGTTTGAAGTTTTTTCTATGATCTCTGGTATACGTTGTTTGACACTGGTTGACACGCTCTACTCAGCACCATTCTAGTGTGTTTATTGTTCAGCAGGGTTATGCAAAAACTATTGAACCGATTTGCACCAAACTTGGCGGAGGGATGGGGCATGAGCCAGGGAACAACCCAGTAGGGGCGGATCCAGGAATATTTTATCACTTCCCTTAACATTGCAGGCATTTTCCCACATTTTCTTAAATATTTGGCCTTGGCAGAGATATGCTCTCTACTAATAACCATTCTAGTTTTACATGTTGAGCTGCTGATAACACCCAGATTTCCTTCCAAAAGTTTGTCTTTGTGACTGTCTATAATGAACAGCTCATAAATTTTAACCCCTTCAGGGCATTAAAGTGTAAACAAATGACATGTTCACAAACAAGGCAATGCTGGACACACTGCTCCTAAATTTACTGGCAATTCTCTCACCTCCTCATTCCGAATTTTATTACCCCCCCCTATTTACTCCTCGCTCTATCACACAAGGCATACTTCTCTCTTAAATGTATGTTTGATGCCTCTTGTCCTTTCCTCTTCCCATCGCTGGCCCACTCTGCCACTTCCTGACTAATGGAGGCTGCACACAGAATTACCCTCCGCTTCTGTCGGACGAAATGACCCTTGACAGCACATCTAGAGGTCGTTACCCCGAACTCCCCACTTGTCAGCTAGAACTGAAGAAGCCTTTCGGACGAGAGGCGAAACATCTTCAAGAACTTCAAGCAAGTCCAGTTGCCTTCGCATAGCACTTACAGAGCACCATGACCTGGATGACTGAGAATCTTCACCGACGGTCAGTCTGCTTATAGACACTCAGCAATAATCAGATCAGGAGGGTGGCTACAGCTCATAAGCCAAACTCCCCATGGCAGATGCATGTTAAATATGACGGCTGTGTTCATCAAAGTGATGAAGACTTTGCATACTTTTTTCCCTGTGTAAAGTGAAAACCAGACTGCTGTGCTATCAAACCACTGTGTTGCTCAACATTGCCAGGAGTATCATTCACAACTCGCTCAGTCCACCGCACATTAAAAACCAAGCACAGGAAACTCCTGACGGAACTCAGGCATAACTTGTAGTGATGAACACTTTTTCACCAGTCCCACTCGGCTCTATAGAGTGTTTGTCTTTCACCACATAGTTCTGATCGTTCAGCCCGAAAGTTTACCGCTTGGTGCGCTCTCATCGCTCTCATCAGCTTCATTTCCCGCTATACGCTGCCTGCTCAGCACCGAAAAATTAACAAGCCGGATAAAGAGCCGGATATTTCCCACAAGAGTTGGTGGACAGTAAAACAAAGCTAAAAGAGGAGGGAATATTGGACTTACCTTTGCCAGAAACACAGCTCTAAGTGAATGTTAATATTGCTCTTTGTCTGCTGGATGTGTAAATAAGCAAATGTTTGCTAAAATGTTTGCCCCATCAACTCTAAAGGTGATACAATGTCTCTGATGTGTTTACTGCTTGTTTCTGCAGGTAGAATGAAAAACATTTAAAATAAACAAAAATGTTGTTGACTCCATCTTCAATTGATTCGTGACACGATAACACACAGTCATCCATAATATCGTTTAGTCACCCTTTTTTTATTCCTCCTCACAACGGCCCACATGAGCACAGGATTTCCCAAAAAGGCCAGAACATGTTTGGACACATATTTTCATTAAGTCCTGCTGGAGGTCAAAGACATACAAGGCCTTTCAGTGTCCTCTATCCTCAGTAAATACAGAAAAGACCTGCATGCACATTACATAACCTCACTGCCTCACATTAATCCACCTTGAATGTGTTTGTGTTTTATTGAGTCGACGGGATATTCAGCGCTGACACTTACGGAATTCATTTGGAAAACACGTATTTTGTTTATGTTGGTTGAAAGCAAAACAATTGTACTTGTTCGCTGCAGGCCGGTTGCCTCTGACAGTCTCAATTATAGTAAACGCTGAATCTCTCTCAAAGTGTCACAATGCCTCAACCTAAAACCTCAACAAATACCGTAAGCCTCATTTCAGTTCAATGAGTTGAACTTCAGTCTGCTGTTAGCGTAGTTACTGCACGATTAGACTGATACGCGCTGCAAGCGAGAGGGCAGCTATTTAAAGGCGTATCTAACCACAGGGTGATGTGGTAAGCAGCAGTACTATTGAATCACACTGAGTCAGAAGGTTTGAGAAACAAAACTAAAGTCTTTCCAATCACACAAACATGGCAGAGTCTTTCTTTAAATGCAGCTGTGAGTCATGTCGAGAGAATTCCTCATCTAAACAGTGGCTTACGTACCAGACAGTGTTTGTGTGTGTGTGTGTGTGTGTGTGTGAGTATTTGTACATATGTGGGAGTGATCAGCTTACTTTTCCTCCTATTGGATGGAAAAGGCGAAATATAAAACCAACAACCTACAGACAACAACCACACGAGTATTTACTGATCAACATCGAAACTACAGGGATGATCTGCCGCTACCATTCATCTTGAGTTATTATTGAATCCAGATCCTGCAGATCCCCACCTTCCTTTCTGTCCATAGTCCATGAGTGATGATTTAACCCCAAGTGTCTAAAAAAATGATTGCAGGAGCTGGAGAGTAGTGGTTATAGTGGAGGAAATTGCACCCTGTTGTATGGTCACATTATTTTCAGAAGGATTTGTAACCTTTGACAGTAGTATAAAAATTTAAAGTGACACTATGTAATTTCTCAAAGAGGAACCCAACCACACTTCATAAGCAATAACACACACATTTGCTCAATTCAACACACTCGGGGTTTTTGCCGCTTCAGCCGTACTTGGTCTGGTATGACCATGTCCTTTTTTGTTCAACCAAAAGTCCAGCGCCCAAAGTTATTCAGCGTACTGTGATATACGCACAGAGAAAAGCGGAAACGCTACTTTTTTCAGAAATAGAACAGAGAAACAATAGAAATAATGGCGACCACCGGCTTATGTCATGCTGCACACAGCAAAAATTGTTTCCCACGAAGCAGCAGGGCACAGGAAAGTTGGTTACCTTGATGAGGAGTTGTCCTATGCAGCTGTTTATCCAACAGCTCACTGGCTGCTCCTTCTTCCTCCATCACCTTCTTGCAGAAAATTAAAAAATGATCTGGTGCCGATCAAATGCCAAAAATCAAACGACCGCTGTCAGCGCTAACCGCCTTGACAAACACACTATGCTTTTCACAATAAAAGCCAGCCCCGAGTTTTGCCATCTGAACGTGTTTGAAATGAAGGAGTGGGAGATGTTCTGTTTGCGTTAACAGTAACTTAATACAGCTCTGATATGCTGTAAAGAGAGCGTGGCTGTGATCAATGCAAGGCAAGGCGGAGTCCGCCATCTCCAATAAAACTACTATATAGACAGATAACTACTGGATGTAAATACATTGAATGCCTATTGCAGAAAACATGCCGACTGTAAATGATATAAAAAATTGGGGTTTTGTGTCATAAAATTTATAAGCGTTATAACTTTAAATTGACAGACTTTAGATGATTTTAGGAAAATTCAATGTGCCATTATTGCCACATTTGGCCACAGTGGCTGCTGTTAGGAAAAAATATACGCTAATGAAGCCAACGTAGCTTTAGCGAGACTCTATCATGTTTGCTCTACAGCAACCACTGTGGCCAAAAATGATGATAATGAGATAATAGTAAATGCTAAAACATAGAAACAGAAGTACAGAAAAGTCATCAAAATTACTCCGTAATCTCTGTTTAGCTAATGGTAACATTAGCCCGCGTAAAATGCTGGTCATACCAGGCCAAGCTCGGTTGTAGGGCGTGTCTTGAATCAATCAGGGGAGCATTTCATTGCTTATGAAATCAACTTTTCATTTGTAAGAGGAAGATTGTCTCATTTATTCTTTCAAAAATCACAGTCTCACTTTAATGAAATATAGTTTTATACCAGTGTAATGTCGAGGTGAGGCCGTCACGTTTTCTCTCAGCGATTCAGCTCTCGACTCAAGTGTAATTTACACAGAATAAAGACGGATGATGCTCAGGAGGACACATTTTTTTGGACTGGTATATCATTGGCCTTGTCTGTGCTGCAACAGTTTTTAATGAAAATTTTGCTTTAAGCTAACTCTGATACAATACATGAAACAGTAACATTTATGTTTAATACTGTGCATGGTCCCTTACAAATGAAATAAAATGAAAACGGTTATGGGGTGCTGACAACTAGACCTACAGTATGTATGCATAACATCTTTTGGACAAGTGTCTATTCGCAAATGTTTTATGCTTTTATCTATTTCAGACTGATCTGTTTTTTTAAGAGCATTGCCAAGATTTTCAGCAATATAAAATAATTATAGCCTTTGCAAAAATAAGAACGGATAACTGTTGTCTTATGTGAGGCGAACTAAAATCAGCAGGGGTGAAGTTTGGCAAGAATTCTCTTTGCTGCAAACTGTTTGTCCTTCCAAGAGAGATTATGAACAACTGGTGCGAATTTGATTCAAAATCCATGGAAAAGATAAATAGATAGATAGATATACCTCATGTGAACTGCCCCCGTACTTTCCAGTCGTGAGTGCACCATGAATTACCCCTCGACGTCCCACCCTAATGAAGCGCATATAGGGTGCTCAATGAAACCTCACTCACTGGGTTTCCATCCACGTGTTTTGGGGGTTTTAAGGTCCACCTCTGAGGGCTGCCTATTGTGTGAGAGTTAGAAAGTGAACAGGAAACACTGCACAGTTACATGTCAGCAATAAAAACCATAGGAAGAGGACACATTGCCCAAAAAGAAAAAAGAAAAAAAAAACCTGCTGGGCTGTTGCATCAAAGCACAGATGAGCAAGTCTTACTCTGTGGTTCCACAAAGACTGAGCTGCATGTATTTTTTTTTTTATCTTATAGGTCTATTAGTGCCTAACTGTGCTCTGCTTAAATGGATGGTTAGCTTTAATGGACATCCCATTTGGTGGAGGCTCATAATTAAAAAAAATTGTGTGGCCAGTCTAAGAAAAATGATTGCTTTTCGTTGTTCCCCACAGAGTCACCAAATCAAAGCAGATGCATTCTCTCTGTTTTAATCAGCTACAAGCGCTTCGAAAACCAGTGGCTTCATGTCCTACATATTACGTGATATATATTGTTTTCTGGCTTTGTTAATGTAAATAGATCAGCACTGCACTATAGGCTTGACATGCAACTCTCGCTCTTTCACTCTCTCTTCCTTTCCCAAGCACGGAGTAACTTAATTTAACCCTAAACACACACACACACACATGAATCAGTTACTGTAGTCTCACCACCGCCTCTCTCTCTCTCTCTCTCTCTCTCTCTCTCTCTCTCTCTCTCCCTCGGTCTCATGAAGTCACTGCCGAGCAGCCACTCAGTGTCTGGCTGAAGCTGAGTGAGCGCTGCGGGCTCCTCAGTTCGGGCTCACAGGATCTCCGGAGCGGCGGAGACCCCCCCCTTCAGCACGACCTCTCCGGTTGGCAACTGCAGCAGTCCCTGCGCACAGCCTGCTCCATGGAGATACCACCGACCCCGGCGACATGCACCTCTGAAAGCTCACTTTCCTTGCTCCGCTGAGGTGAGCCGAGCGTCAAAGGATTTTTTTTCCTCCTCTTCTTCTTCGGCCAGCCTGCCTCTCTTTTTTTTTTTTTTTTTCTACCGCCTCTCGCTGTTCCCTGCTCGATTTTTTGACTTTTTTTTTTTTTCCCCCCTTGGAGAGGAAGCTCTGCTTTTTTTTCCCCCGAGTCTACCTGCTCGCCCAGCACCCATGAATTCAGATAAAAATGTGTACCTCGGCAGAGACAAAGGCATCATGCGGAAGAGAGCCTTGCTCCTTCGGAAAGGTTGCAGCTTCGAGATTACCAGGTAGGTGCTCTTTTTGTTGGTGGAGCCGGTTTTGGCTGGGACAAGAGGGGCGATCAAAATGGCCAGGCTATCCCACAGAAAATGCACGCTCCTGGCCAGAAGTGGCACTTTACATGAGGCCAAACAATGAGTTTCTGATGGGTATCTTTAACCTTGCGGATTGGCGATTTGGCCAGGACCTGCTGTGTTTGTGCGCATAGATAAGGAGCGGAGGGATGCCCCAAACACATCGTGTATCTGGAGAGTAACCATATAAGCGTCTCTGATTCCCAACCCCGTGGCTAAAACATCCCGATGCCTTTTGTTCATCCAATCATATGTTGTTGTTGTTTTTTTTTTTTTATCTACCGCCTCTCGCTGTTCCCTGCTCGATTTTTTGACTTTTTTTTTTTTTCCCCCCTTGGAGAGGAAGCTCTGCTTTTTTTCCCCCCGAGTCTACCTGCTCGCCCAGCACCCATGAATTCAGATAAAAATGTGTACCTCGGCAGAGACAAAGGCATCATGCGGAAGAGAGCCTTGCTCCTTCGGAAAGGTTGCAGCTTCGAGATTACCAGGTAGGTGCTCTTTTTGTTGGTGGAGCCGGTTTTGGCTGGGACAAGAGGGGCGATCAAAATGGCCAGGCTATCCCACAGAAAATGCACGCTCCTGGCCAGAAGTGGCACTTTACATGAGGCCAAACAATGAGTTTCTGATGGGTATCTTTAACCTTGCGGATTGGCGATTTGGCCAGGACCTGCTGTGTTTGTGCGCATAGATAAGGAGCGGAGGGATGCCCCAAAACACATCGTGTATCTGGAGAGTAACCATATAAGCGTCTCTGATTCCCAACCCCGTGGCTAAAACATCCCGATGCCTTTTGTTCATCCAATCATATGTTGTTGTTGTTTTTTTTTTTTTTTATCTCCACACCGTGCGTTCACATCTCGCATCTTGGGACTGTGGGAGGATGCGTTACGCACGGGTACGTGTGGTCTGCACCTGACTCCGCGATGTTGACAGCTCTGCTCAATGGCAGAACACTGTCAGTCATGGCTTTACCGCCAAAATCCGGTGCTGATTGGGCGGTCCAGCAACCACAGTAGCCCAACGCTGTCCAATCCTGCGCCACGGAGGGCTAAGAGTGTGGGGGGTTTAATTCCCCCCCTTAAAAAAACAGTTTACGGGAGATGATTTGAGGGATCGAATCCCCTGCTGTAGTCTGATGCCACCGAGGCACAGCTGGACACTTGCGGGTTCACACACACACACACACACACACACACACACCCAGAGGCCACAGACACACGAGGGCAGTGTCCTGGTGGCACATAATGTGAAGCTGATATGACTTCTCTGAGTGGTGCAAGCTCCCTGTGTGGTCCGTTCCCAGACTCATCGATCAGAAGTTTGTGCACTGTGGATTAGACCAGTAAATATTTGGTAAAGGCTTTTACTTTTACTGACACTGACACACCAGTTCCTTCTTCTTTGCATAATCACTCAGTGTCCACAACAAGTCCTGGGGCTTGTTTGCTAAGAACTTGTGATAGCAATTGTTTTAGAGCGTCATCTTTAAGCACATATCACATTCAACAAGCTTAGCTTTCATTAGGGCTGCAAATCGATTATTCTGCCAATTATTTTTCTCAATTAATCAATTAATTCTTTGTCTGTAAAACATACACAATTTTTATTGCTAATGATATGTGAATCTTTTGCAGTTTTTGATGTCATATGCATATCATTTTGGACAATTAACGATAAAATTGTGACAAACATGAGCTTGTGTCTAACACTTGATCAAAATAACCAGATTTTTACTTTGGGTAATAATCCAATAGTTATATGAAAAGCAACATTAACACTGGGTCAAAATAACGCATAACCATAGAGCACAACGTGACCTTAAACATGTCTTGTTTTGTCTGACCTACGGTCCAAAATCCCCAAATGTTCAATTTACTGCATCGTGAGACAGGGTAAAGCAGAAAATTCTCACATTTGAGAACTTAAAACAACGTCAACAATTAATCCATGATCCAAATAGACGCCGATTAATTTTCTTTCAATCAACAAATTATTGCAGGTCTAGTTGTCATCATCTTGACTGATTGACTGTCTTTGGTTTAGTGTTCTGGTCAAATCAACCCCACTGCTCCCACCCCCACTGTAATTTCCTGCTATTTCAGACAATCTGTGGGGGTGTGTAGAAGTGCAAATTTACTCGTGAATCTCGCCTCATTGCATTTATGGCTGATAACGTTGTTTCAGTGTGGTTGTGCGCGATGCTGAGACTTGTGTGTTGGAGATACCGCCATCCATACTGCCCGGTCTCCCTTTCCAGATAGAGGCATGTGCTGGATTCAGGGTGCATGGTGCATGCGGGGGCGAGATTTGGCCAGCTTTGTGCCAAGCACAAATTACACATCCCCTCTAATAAGCTTGATTTATCCTGTGTAATGAAGGGGTTCACGTCCCCTTCTGTATCCTGTGGACCCAGAGTCACATTGTAAAGCTTCCTGGCAAACTCACTCTCAGACACCAGCGGTTTAACGGACAATCAATCAGAGCTGGGACTGAAGTGGTGCTGGAAGTGGAAAGAGATTCTCCACTATACTGAGGGGATATGAAAGACACTCAAGTAAAGGGCTGCTGCTGAGAATATGTATAATTCATTTTGCTGCATAGCCATACAGACCTAACACATTTGGACAGCTTCATAAGGACACACACGTGCATAATCTCACGTGCTCTCACGCACACACACACACACACACACACACACTGGCTGAAGTGTTCCCATATGTTTGTCTGTGGAAGTATGTCATGGGGTAGTTTTATCTAGACATCGATCTGCCCTGTTTTTCTTCTCCAGGCTACGGACACAGTCTCAGTGTGAGAGACATCTCACAGTATGTTGGAGAACTCTCTAAGCCTGCGACTAGTCTTCGGTTTAACTGACAATTATTTGCTCGATTAATCGTTGAATATAAAATAAAATGTTGGGAAAAAAAGGGAAAAATACCCACCGCAGTTTTCTAAAGCCCAAGGTGACATCTGCAAATGTCTTTGGTAAGACAAAATGAGACGCTGGAATAAATGAATGTTTGTTATTTAATGAATGTAGTTAATTAATTTGTTTTCTGTTGATGAGCTAATCGATTTATTGTTACACCCCAGGAGCTTTCTACCAAAAACTTTAACCTACGACTTAAATCTGAGCACAAGATTATTTAAAACCTTAGGGGGGAAAAAGTTAACCGTGTAAAGCTGTCGTGATCTCTTCTAAGGCCCAGGAGTTAATCTGCTGTAAGACAAACACATCACGTCACATTATTATTTTTGGACACTGCTTCGTCGTGACTACGCCTCACCTAACAAAGTCAGCGGACTGCCAGTTGGCAGATATTCTCACTGACAGCAGTCGCCGCAGAGTTGCAGGTGAAAGCAGAAGATTTGAACGGACTACTGGAACCAATTGCTCGGTCGTTTTCCTCTGCTATGCTGGTTGCAGGCGGTTGCATGTTTGTTCACGATTTGTAGCTTATGTGTGTGTATCTGCGTATCTACAGTGCAAATGTCGTTGAGTGTTTGTGCGTGTCCGCATTCGTCAGGACTTAAAGCTCCCGCTCCCCGTCTCTGCTCGAGGCTACATTAGCCACTACTAGCATAACACACCCAAATCTCCAGCCCAACTTTCGGTGGTCAAGTTGCATTATGGGTAAAGGAGGTGCCAGGTTTTGACAAGCAAGAGACATGTGTGAAATAACAACAAAAAACAGAAAAAGATTCTTCTCTCTAAATCAGTTCTAAATCAGTTGAGTATTCTTTTAAGAAATCTGAGTTTATTATGCCAGGGCATAAGCAAGCTTACACAGCTTTGGACAAGCTCTTTGCCCTCGGGTGCTGAGCTTCGCAAAGGTAAGTCTGGATGTTCTCCAGGAACAACAAAGCCCAACGTATTTAGTGTCTTTTTTCGTTATTTCCCATAACATTAGAGGCATGTGTCTCTTTGTCAAATCTGCCTGTCACTGAGCCCTTGGCTCTGGCCTGTCACAAAGCACTTCCTTCCAGCCCTGGCTAATTGTGTGTGAGTGAGATTTGACTCAACAGTGACACTTGAAGGGGCCAAGAAAACACTGGCTCGACTCTGATCATGAACTGGCAGAATAAAGCAAACTACTAGGCAGTACTACGAACCAGCAAACAGACAAGCCCTGACCACCGGACAAGGATGTTTGTTGGTGAAGCCAGTATCAAAAATCACAAAACGTCCGCAGCATGCTTTCTATGAATCAAACATCAGCAGATTCTGATGCGGTGGAAACTAACCTCATTGCGTGGAATCCTTTGGGCTCGCTCGTCAAGCCATAACAGAACATTTGTAGTTCATTTAAGGAAAGGCATGCACTGGCAGGGAGTATCACCATGAGGGGAAAAAAAAAGCCCATTTCTCATTAAAGCTAGAGCAGGGCGATGTGCGATTAGAGCATGTTACTACGATTTGATTTTGTAGCGCCAAATGAACAAACACATTAAGATAAGGAGCCTGTTTATAATGTAGGAAGGAAAGATTGTGTTTGATGGCATCGATTAATGAGTTCTGCTCATTAATCAATCCACTCAGTTTGTCAATGTCATCCAGCCCCTCCCTCTTTTTACAATCCATGCAAAAAGATTCCCGTAAAGCAGGGATAACCTCACCCGGCAACCATGGCCACACTAACAGAGCAAAGTTAGATCCTTGACGTGCTGCCGCCTCTGAAACTCTTACAGTCTCTCTCGCTCACTCGCCCTCTCATTCTCCTCTCTCCCTGACCTTCTCACTTCAGAGGTTGTTTGAGTGCATTTGCCTTAAAATGCTATCAGTGTCTTCATTGACCTCGCCCGCTGCCAAACCCACAGTGTTTTGTGACTACAGTTGCCAGGGGTTTTGCTGTAGCTTGCTGCTTGTTAGATTGGCACAAGACTGGTTCCAGATGTAGCTGAATGTAGCTGCACTGTGCTGTGTTCATGTGCTTTGTAAACAAACGGGCGAGGGAGTTTTGAGTATATTTGTCTTTAAAAGAAAAAAAAAAAAGAAGGAAATATGCATTAGGGTTTATCCTCATGTGGTTTCCTGGTGAAGCTTTTACAGTACGCTTCAAAGCAGCGTGTGAATGAAGAACATATGTTTTCAGTGACAGACATGTTTTTTATGTTTTTGGATCCACTAACGCGCTAGCAGGCCCTACATGGACAGGACCATATTTATGTGCTCTCTTACCGACAGAGTGAAAGTGGTTGTGATAGGCTGGGCTGCAGGGGTTTGCCTCAGTGTTACAGTCTGACATAAAGCACCCAGCAGGGAGCTGAAATGATGGACTAACTGACATTTTTGCTGACTCAAAGCACCCCGATGTATATATATATATTTTTTTTTCGTTTTCAACCATCTAGTCTTCAGCCCCTACTTACTCGGACTCATGTGACATCACTAGAGGACACTGAACTGAATTTTTTTTTTTCACACATGCAGTAGTAGTTCCCAAGACATATAAACAGACTTTGATGTGTAAAATTGGTGCTCCTTCCCTTTTAAAATCATTAATCGATTATCAAAATAGTTGCTATATCCAAATTTTCTGTTGATAAATTAATCCAATTATTTCAGCTCAAGAAAGATGGTGCTTCCAGGACTTACGACTGCTCGCACGGTTTTGGTTCAATATTCTATCAGTTGTCCGATTTCCATAGAAGGTTGTAGCTGAGAAATTGAAACTGTGCGCACAAGGCTGGTTCTGCTCTGCTCAGCTGTACAGTCAGTCCCTCAGTGAGGTCTGATAAACACTGGACTGTAATCACTCCCATATGTGGCTGCATAGCTCGGCACAACCCGGCACAGTTCAGCCATGCGCACAATGCAGCGCACCAGTCTCATTTAGACAGAAAAATAGACTCAAATTACCAGAAGAAAAAATACAAAAAAATCCTTTGCCTGATTACAGCCCTATGTAAACTTTTACTCTTTGACGGGAACATCTGCTTCCATTTAGGGCTTTAAGACACATACCTACACATTAAAATGCACTGCACACTGCTTCGGGAAAGCTTGGAGGCTGGAAAAATATTCCCCATCATAGTTGGCTGGAATAAACCCAGTGGAGTGTACTTAAAGCTGGGTATCGGCCACAAGCCACATGCATACAGGACTTAAAATTCGCAAAGTGACAGTGAGTGTACGTTGAAGTGCCAGAGGAATGAAGCAGTGTATGAAAGATAAAAGTACGGGCACAGGCTGTGTGTACACTCTGAGTTTCTTCACACCAGCCCACTGCCCCCGTCATAACCCTTACAGAGCGGTCCAGGAGAGAAAGAGGAGGAAATGGATCCTGTGAGGGGTTACTGTTGTACATTTTTACCCTGCGGTTTTAAGGGAGGCTGGCCAAAAACCTCTTCTTGGCTAGAGAGTGAGCCACAGAAAGAAATGGTGAAAGAATGAAAGAGATGGAATTTAAAGTACCTATAGAATCATCTAAGGTGGGTATATTTCCAGTGGAGGCTGTATAGATGTGGCTCAGATGAAGTTTTTGAAGTACAGACATTCTTTAAACAACACTAGGTCAAAACATAGTATGTGGCTGGATCACCCTTTATCGGTTTGCTTCTCTCCTACTGTCTGTGCTCACATATACAATAATTTAGTGGAGCCGAATTCCTAATAAAGTTGTTCTCATTTACATGTTCTTCTGTTTCTGTTGTCGGACAACGGAACAAGTATGAAAGAGTGACTGAAACACGAACCATTAAGTCTACATTTCCGAGCTGCTGCTCTGCTCTGCTAAAATCCCGATTTTATAACCGCGATGTCTCCTGACAAAATCACCATACGCAAAAGTTAAAGACAACAACTGTGCTGTGATTTTGGCTACATTTACCTGTAAAATGATCACTCAGAGAGAAAGTCGGAAGCTCGTTCATGTCTCTGTCAGCTGCCGTGCCGCTGCCACACTCACGGGACGATACTGGCGTCTCTCTTCTACGGAGAGTAGCCAAGGTTTGTCCAAAAAATTCGCTAGATTTTTCACTAGGTGCTTTTGTGAAGAAAAGTTGTTAGAGTTGTGAAGTGGTGAAAAGTCGGTAAATCTAGCAATAGAGACAGGGGGAACAATCGGTCCGCTGACCAATGGTGTAACTTCAGCACTTACCCATGCAACATTCGACTAACCAATGGTGTAACTTTATCACTCAGTCAGTCAGTGAGTCACAAGCATTCGTGTTTATAGGGCTGGCCCTGCTGTTGTGGTCCAGCCAAAAACTACTTAAAGGGAGTTTCACCAAGTGCAGGCCTACTTCTGCTATAGTACAGTATATGGATTATATTGCATGTTGCTATTTCTTCTTTGCCATTCTGAGTGAAGAATGTCCGCATTGAAAAAACAAAACAATGCAAATTTATGCACTGTAGAAGATACAGGTGAATACTCATACAAACACACAAATAAACACGTTTTCCAATATTGAGAGAAAGGCCTCACTTAACCCTCTATTGCACTTTGTTGCTCTGAGGCACCATATAGTCTTTTTGATCCTCACACCCTTCCGTTTATAAATATTTTAACTTTTACAGATTTTAAAATCTCATGACATGTATCTGATGAACCATATGGGGAGCTGAAGTATAATGTTGCATTTTAGTGTGGGAACAGCTTTTTCAGAACTTTTAAATCAAGATAACTTGTTAGAAAGACAAGGCTTAGAGTCTACAGACACGTAACCATCTCTGTGACGCTGTGCTAGAGCACATCGGTACTTTGCGCTAAATACTCATCTCAGGCAGGCTAACAGGCTCGCAGTGACAATGCTAACATGCTGACATGCTGATACTAAGCAGGTATAATAATTGTCATGTCCACCATCTTCATTTAACGTGACAGCATTCTAAAATTCCCTAATTAGGACATAACTCCAAGTACGGCTTAGACTGATGGTAACCTGATTAGTTTTGCAGCATTGGACAAATTAATTGAAAGATGAGCGTCTGTACCAAAGTTCACGGCATCCATCCAACAGTTGTTTGAAAACTAATAACCACAAAGTCAAACTCATGGAGACGCTAGATAAAAAGTCAGGCAATGGCCCAAGTCAGTAGGATTCATCCTCTCGGGACCATGAATGACTGTACCAAATATCATAGCAGTGCATCTAATAGTTGTTGAGATATTTAGGTCTGGACCAGAGTGTCGCTCCATGATCAACAGAACAAAATGCTGCTAGTATGACAAAATAATAATAATAATAATAATAATAATAATAATTGGATCTTTCTTAGACCAAGATTGATCCACATTTGCATTTTGTGAAGTGTAGCGTGGAGTAAGGTGGACATAATGAACGGGAGGGAATAACATGTTGCTATAGACACACATGTATGTTGTATTTTCCTTTTCAGAGCCAGAACCTTCCCAAAGTTCCACACAGAATTAAAAGCCCGAAAAAGAGGACTGATGTTTACAAAACATCTTTGAAAAATTACCAAATCATTACATAAAGAAACAAGGGATCATATGTATGTTCGAATACAGTAATAACGTTTATAATGTATCATCATGCTCATTTTCACCTAAAAATGACTAAGAATATATATATATATTTTTTTTCTTGGTGATTTGAATACAGTACACTTATGGCACACTGCTTCCTTGAGGTAACAACAGATCTCTTTCAGGGTGGGGTGGGGTTTATCAATTGTCAATAGACCCAAATTTTCCCCCCAAAAAAAGTGAAATATAGGAAATCATAGTTCATGTAGTAGAGGGTTAATGATACCTATATGTGATTAAATAATAATTAATAAATAATTAGATAGTACTTATGTTAACTGTTTGTACACACTTTTTTGAGTTCCTTCTCATTTAATTGCGATAAAAGTTATAACCACAAGAGGGCAGACTCTTCCTGTACAAACACTGATGTGACCATATGGTGGTATGACCAGTGGATATAAAAATGTGATTTCAGAAAACGCTTTTCACACTTTGGACCCGCATCTGTTAGTTTGAGCTTTTGATGTGTCACAAAATCTGAGAAGACCAAAGAGATGAGTTGCAGAAAACATTCAAAGGAAGCAGTTAATACAGTATGGAAATGACATGCCAGGCTATTTTTCCACTAGGAGGAGTAAGTGCATTAAGAAGCAGTGACATTCACGTGGCGAGCAGGTGGACTCAGCTGAGGGTTTCATTCAGACACAGACAACAAGCCCACTGTGTTTCTTTGTGTTCTGTAACAACGCAAAATGTTGTTATTGCCCACGAGTACTGACATATCTCTTCATCTATACTCATATTCAGCAGTAATCAGTCCTAAAGTGCGTTGTCCAAAAACCTATACAAAAACATACACAATTAGCCGAAGGGCTAAGGGCAGAGGGATGTCCAGGGCCGCTCCGATGGTTAAAGACAAAAGGTTAATTCACCTGATCACATTTAATGAGAGCGCCATCATAAATCGCTGCAGCCTGACACGGTGACATTTCACAGACGCCACATAGTGACCCGCTGGTATTTGGGACACACCAGAAACAAAAGGGGCCAAGGTCTGCATCCAAATTGTCTGCATGAGTGTATACCGTATAAGTGTGTTTGTGTGTGTGTGCGAGTGTGTGTATTCTTGTAATTATGTGTGTAAAAAAGTCTAAATCATTTGCTCATTTCCACCAAAAAGCAGTGGTACAGTCCCAACACAGCAGTGTAAAAATACTTCATTATAGTGCTGCAACTAGAAATTATTTTCAATCTGCCGTTTTGTCTATAAAATGTCAATAAATGTGATAAAATTGTAATTGTAAACAAACCAAGCTGAAGCATTCTGATTGCTTGTTTTATCGGACCAACAGTCCAAAACCCAAATGTATTCAGTTTACTTTTTATATATGACAATAAAGCATCAAATCCTCAAATTTGAGGAGCTAGTGAATATTTGGCATTTTCGCTTGAATAATAACAAAAACGCTTACTAGTTGCCGATTAATTTTCTGTAAATCGATTAATCGACTCCTTTACAAGAAACAGTCCTGGATTTAAACTCCTACTTAAGTCAAAGTAAAGAAGAATAAACAGCAAAATGTACTCAAAATAAGTAAAAGTACTCATTATGCAGAAAAATAGGCGAGGTGGAGCCTGTTTGAACTATTTTTACATATAGTACAGTTAGGTAGTTTGATTCAGTGATTCCCAACCTGGGGGTCGGGCCCTCTCCAAAGGGCCACAAAGGGTCACAAGATAAATCTGTGGGGTAATGAGATGATGATTGAGGTTGGATACTTACTATTCTCTTTTTTGTGAAATATTGGACGTTTTTCCCATTTTGGGCCTCAAAACAGTTTAATGGGGAAATCACCCTTTGATGGAACAGTTAACAGCTCACATCTGAAGCCAAAAATTTTGGGAACCACTGGTTTAATCTTTAACGATGTATTTTATATGCTAATTATTTGTAATATCTTCATCTGAAAAGTAACTACAAGTGGCATAAAAATTGTACTGGAGTAAAACGTACAGTATTTCCCCCTAAAATGTAGTGGAGTCGAGATATAGTAGCATAAAATAAAAATACACATGAAAAGAAAAATTACCTCACAAGTGTACTTTAGTACACAGTACTTGAATAAGTGTAGTTAGTTACTTTCCACCACTGCCAAAAAGTCCACAATTCAATGCTAAATGTGTTCTTAGACTCACCATTTTGCTGCTACTTGTCAAGTCAAGTCTGTTTTATATATATAGTCCAAATCACAAATTTGCCTCAGGGGGCTCTCTACTCTGTGCAACCTACAGCATCCTCTGTACTTAGATCCTCGGATCAGACAAGGAAACCACTCCCCAAAGAAAACCCCTTGAACAGCAAAATTAAAGAAAAAAAAAAAAAAAGGAAGGCATTTGCTTCCTCTGTTCCAGTGTATACAGCAATGCAAGTGGACAAGCAATGGTTGAATCATGCCTTAATCAAATGAAGCCATCTATCATGACTGCTTCCTCCCACCCACACGTTACACATTATCCAGAGACAAAGCCTCATCACAGAAAGGTCTATTGATTTGCATGTTGCACCTGGATGTGTGTAACAGATAAAACCCCACTGTGTTGACACTTGTAGTGGTGTGTCGTACATTTTGCATTATACTGTTTGCAATATTGCTTATATGTGTGTCTACTCACTTTCATACGTCAGTATTTATGGAAATGACTCCCGTTGGGCCCAGTGTGACCTAGTGTCGGTAAACGCACATCTAATCACGTTGTATGCTTTCGCACACACAGTAACAGAGGCCTTGTTTATCCGACGCGTGGGAAAGGTGCCGTGGTCAGACTCGGTGAGACTAAAGGGCCGGGGTGGCAGCTGTCCAGAGAGAAGGCGGCGTTGCCCTGAGGGATTAGCACGCTATTGACTCGAGAGCTCCTGATCCGCCTCATGCAGCTCCACGGGCTTCAACTGCTGAGGATAACCCCGCGAGTGCTCGTGCATACACACCTGTGCGCCACGACCACTACTGGCATGGACACGTGGATTGTGAACCCACACGCTGTAATGCTTACACCTACATTTATATCCTGATCTTTGAAGTTGCATTTGTCTGGGGAATGCAGAGCCTGGGATAGTCCATCACTGTCAGGTCCCAGACACACACACACACACACACACACACACACACACACACACACACACGCACACACACACACGTATGTACAAAGGTTGAAAAATTGAGGGGTTATAGTTTATATTTCACTTCCCAACCAATGCTGAAGCCCTCAACAGATCCCAAGCACAAAGCCCACTGGTCATTCAGCATAATGGAAAATTACTTTTGAGGGTGTGTGAACCCTTTAGGTTTGTTTTACCAGCACTCCGCAGCTTGGTGACACACAGATATATGGTGGTTGGTAATGTGGTGACAATCTGTAGTCTAAGTTGGGTTAATCCACGAGCAAATGGCATGATCATGGAAATAAAAAGGTGGCGTCCAGCCTTATCGTTTGGACTACTTTGTCATGAATACAGCTGAAACGCTAAAATGAAAATGAATCCACAAAAATTATTTATTAATGTTCATGTCTTTCCTCTTTAAAAGTGAGGACGTTCTGCTTCTCTCTGTTTTATCTCATCGTAAATTGAAACATCTTCATATCTAATTCTCACCAAAAAGCATTGTGTGTATATTTGAAACCTTTTTCCGACCTCATATAACAGTCGCAGATACGATGTTTGTAAGTTTGCGACCTGCATTGGTTAAGTCCATGTTTGTTTGCCAGCAGGCTCCTTCTTTCTTCGCCTTGTTGGCCTTGTTGCTACATTTCTTGGCACGTTACGGCCGCCAGCTGTCAGTGAGTGTAATAGCTTCACATGATACAAACAAAACTGGGAGCCACTCGTAAAAACATTACTCCATAACACTACGAGTGGTCAAACACTCCACGGCGTGCCTTAAAAGTTTAGAACTGCTTTTACTATCTTTAATTGTTTGATCGTTTCTGATTCCCGTCAATATAAGTTTCCTCTGTTTCAATCAACAGACGAATCCATATTCAAACTTGTCTTTAGATCAAGGTAGGCCTCTGATCTACTCCAAAGGAGTTTAGTTTATGTAGGCAGTACAGAGGCTGCCCAGTTTTCCACAAAAACATCTGTATTTTCACTAAATCTCAATCTGTCATCAAACACAGTTCCCAAGTATTTGCAGGTCTGGACACTTAAGCCATCACTGCTGGTTCTTTTGAACTTTTATATGATATATGATAAATTAAATATCTTTGGGTTTAAAAGTGTTTGTTGAACAAAAATATTGACATATAAAGACAGATTAAGTTGTCTAAATTGTGTTTAAACAGTAGAGATTCAACTGAAGACATCAGAGGCCTGTACTACAAAGCAGGATTTGTGGCTAGCGAGGTAACTTCAGGTTTAACCCTGGGATTTCCGGGTTGGGATGGTGGTTCGCTTTTTACCGGGGTACATCGCCATGGTAACTTACGCTGCGGGGCTAACGTGCTCCAGAGCAGGTTAACTTCAGAGGATCCCATCGAAACCTGTCAACAGCCCAACCACTGACCAATCAGATCAATGGAAAAACCAAAGTCATCACTCCCACAGGATCCTGCCAGGGACAAAAGACTTTAAACTTAAGTGACAAATAATGAGAAGCAATAGATATTTTTATGGATCAGTCGAATCGTTTTGCTATTTGAGGCTTTCCATGAGTCACTCCGGTGTTAAAACCGAGCTTCTAACAAACGGGGGGAGAGTTTATCACACTAAATAACTACATAATAACTATTATAGCTTCATTTTGACTGCACAAAGATCATTTGATTCCCGACGGGATTCCTGACAGTGCTGATGCTTTTACACTCTTATTCTGTCACTGCCGTTCAGAATAACATGATTAGAGTCTGTGACGATAAATGGAGATAAAATCTAAACCCTCTGATCTATTTTTTCAGAAAAAATTATCCACACACTATTCAGCAGTTCCCACGATTATAAATCAACATGCCAGTCAGACTGACCTCATCAGACATGATGACATACTTTTCTATCCTTCTCTCCTCTGCTTCTTTAAAAAAAAGTCTGCATCACATATTCATAATAGTTTGTTCATGATCAGACAAAAGAGCTTCCTACTAAGTTTCTCACTCAGTAAGAAACTTAGTAGGAATGTCTGTACTTATTTACAGTATATCCTTAACCTGACTTAAATAATTGGCAATTATTTCTAGTGTTTCTTTTCTGTTCTAGTTAAGTGATCATGTTGTTTACTCCTCACCTTGTTGAATATCACCTTTGGATGTCGCTGTAACCAGATTTAGCTGCAGGTGTCACTATTTCCGCTAATATCATATTAGGTACTTTATTCGTTGCTCTGACAGTGTTGCTCGTGATTAAAAACTCTGCCTCCTTCACGTGAACGGGCTCACAGCCGGACAGGAGAACCCAGAGTTAACTGAGCCGGTTGATAACCAGCTTCGTGAGACAGGTGATCCAGGGCGGCCAATGTTAGGCCCCGGTGAAGCCAGGTAATGAAAAGATATCCTGGGTATGTTCATTCATAGTACAGGCCTCAGGAAAGACACAAACAGACTTAAAAACAAGCAGCTCTCGAATATCCGTGGAATCTCAGATCTTATTTCCCGCTGTGAGGAATCAGTGTATCACATTCATCACCTGGAGCAGATTGTTCTCTCTCTCCAAACAGCTTTGTTATGCATTCAGGTCGATGACCTCACTAACAGACTGATCTTTGAACAGGAAGTCTTCCCCATTTTAACTTCCCTTGTTACGGACCCAACTTTACAAGTGGCCGTTAAAAAAACAGAAGCCCTTATGCAAAGGCCATCTGGACCAGATGACTGTCAAAGTGTGACAATGGGAGGGTGTGCGACGAAGTTTTGTTTATGCAACATGTATCAGTGTGTGTCTGTTTGTGTATATGTGTGTATATGTGTGTGTGAGTGGCTGGCCTGAGGGCTCTAATTAGAGGTGGGGGTGTTCAGGTATCTCGGGTCGGTTGTTTGTAAGTTGACGCTGACGTGAGAAAACAAAAGCTGTATTTTCTGTGGTCTCTTTTGAAAGAGCTTTCTTTTTCCTCAGGCTGTTGCAGATTACAGCTGCATTTCACCCTGAGCTGTTTTCAAAGGCAGCCACATTCAGAGAGAGAGAGAGAAAATTCCATGTGTATCGGTAGCTTTGGGTATTTTCCTGTGATGCGGCGTGCCACAGAGGGGGGTTTCTACTGATTAAAAATTGATGAGTGGCTGAGTGTCGTGTAGCCTGAGCCGAGCATTCCTGCACTCTTTCATGTTGTGTGTTTGTGTGTGTGTGTGTGTGTGTGTGTGTGTGTAGGCTGAGCTGGAGACACAGGCTGTGGCTGTAGCTGTGGCTGGGTTATTGTGAAGGTATCAGATTTACCTGAGCTCGCGTTTCACCCGCTATCCTGTGCATGTGTGAGCAGGGAGTCAAGAATGGAACTCCTTCTTGACATGTCTTTGCCATATTCCTCCGTTTGTCCTTACGTGTCCTCCCCCTCACATGTTCAGTATTGCTCATTGCACATACTGACAAGTGACAAGTATTTTCTTTCAGTCTCTTTCTTTTTTCCCCATCCCGTAGCATTACTCTGACTGTTCAAGACCTTAAAGGACAGAGTGAGATTTTCTCTTATACCAATACTCAGATGCCCATTTGTACTTTGAATTGGGACTGTGGATATTGACCCCATCACTTACATTGGAATCTCATTGGAAGGGATCTTTTCACGACCAGTAAGGACAAGAACTATTAAACTGTTTTAATGTACATATGGGCCTGTGAATATTGTTTGAAAGATGTGATCTTATCCTTGTTATGTTTGGGGTCTTGGAGGCCCCAGGCCTTCCCTATCAACTAACAAAACACACGTAACACGGTATTATCACCTTGATGCTTCATGACTTTCCTTCATCTTGTGAGAACTGCTTGTAAACATGATTTTGAACAGATGACATGTTTCAGAAGTCACTACAGAATATGAAACATTACTTATGTTTGGGGTTTCACACTCTGTGTACGGGTGACTGATGTCGACAGTAGATTTCACACAGCACTACCCCTCCCAAATCTGCTGTTATTGGAGTTTGGAGTTTGCTCAGAATTTTGTCCCTTCCGTCAAGTTTGTGGCAAATGAAAGGCTCACTACTTCAATGTTTTTCAGTATTGGGCTTTAATGGGACCAGGAGAAAAGGAAAACAAGAGTAGGTTGACGCTGCGATAATTATTGTCATTATTTTTACACGTACAGTGTCGGGGTCTGTGGGATCCCAAACAATTAGGTAGTCAAGCCATTGTCAACAAAACAAGAGTGGAAGTTTGTTGCGTCATGCCATCACTCAATTACTCTAATGAATGTGGCGGCAGTGCAAATAACTGCCGGACTCAGATCTCTGCGTGTGTATCTGTGTTGTCCCGGACCGACCAGGGTGTTAAATAAGCAAAGAGTTAATCAATAGAAAGTAGAAAAGTGCATTTTCAAGACATAAAACAGGAGACAGGGAGGAGG
Source organism: Xiphias gladius (assembly GCF_016859285.1). Lineage (NCBI taxonomy): Eukaryota > Metazoa > Chordata > Actinopteri > Istiophoriformes > Xiphiidae > Xiphias > Xiphias gladius. Next base: position 18,751,526 of record NC_053419.1, on the reverse strand, counting down.
GAGGACGCATGAATGAATGACCTCATCACTGCCTGGACCTCCTGTTGAGTGGAATTATGGGTAGACCCCTGGGAGCACATAAGAGTGATTGATTGGTGAAGATCTGAGAGGCCAAAGAAACACAGAGATCAGTTTTTTCTTTGAGAGAAATGTTAGAAAATTTGCTATCAGACTCTAATACCTCTCTATTTATATAGGGTTCATAAATTGTGACTATTGGCTTAAATCATTATTAATGCTTCTGTCGATCAGTTATTATCCATTAGAGCAACTTTTGGGTTGCCAGGTTGTGGAAGAATCCCAGGTTAGACCGTCTGACCAGAATCAATTTAGAAACAACTTATTCATAATTACGATTGCAGACTTGATGGATTAAAACCTTTATTGATGACTTATTAATGTTTACAAGGTCAGAGTTGATATCTTATTAGAAAGCGGGAAACCCCATTGGTTTTTATTGTTTAATTACCAGCTTTTGTAACTGCATATACGTGTAGGCCTATTAAGAAAGGATAAACACCTGCCAAAAAGATTTTTGACAACCTTGCAACCCCAAAGTTGTTCTTATCGATGGCTTATAAGTGATTTATTAAGGTTTAGTTAATGATTTAGTAAGAGCCTAATAATTAAGCCATTAGTTAAACCTTCTAAAAGGGTGACAAAATTTCGAATTTTTTCAAAATAAAAGCTGATTTACCATCATCTTAAGATAAATAATTGGACTTTGGAGGATGCAAAGCTGCACACGGATTACATTTCCTGCCATTTTCCTAACCGACCGATAATCACTTTTAAGAGCAGAAAAAACAAAAATTCACAATGCATGTGTAGGTTCCTTTCATATTTTCCCTCAGTGCTCACTCGGCATGATGAGACGCGAGCCTCAGCCTTAGTCCTGCATCCTGACATCACTTTGCGCTCCAGGATACTGTAACTGTAGGGAAGCTTCGCGGAATTGACGGTGATGTAACAGCGACTCAAAGAAGAAGAACGATAAGAGTAATCTGCTCTGAATGGTGCCTTTTGCTCTGCAGAGCCTCCAGCAAAAAAAAAAGAAAAAAAAAAATCGTTGAGACGTGAAATGCTCCACTGATGTGTGTGTGTGTGTGTGTGTGTGTGTGTGAGCAAGGGAAGAAGGGAGGGAGGGAGAGAGAGAGAGAGAGAGAGAGAGAGATCACACAGGCAGCACACAGCTCCTATGGCAGAGCCGTTACGCTTCACCATCATGCTGTGACTAGTTGCGCGCAAAGCCAAATGCCACAAAGAGTCCGACCACCAACCGGGTTTTGATCAGCTGTTGTCGGAGTTTGCGCCGCAGTGATGTTCCTGAGCTCCTAGCTAGAGGAGAAACAGACCGGGGGAGGGGGGGGGGAGACGCCGGTTTGTCGTTGTCGCCTTGTCCGCTGGACTGACATCGCATGGGGACATGAACAGTGTGGATCCAGCGTCTAACAAATTGTTGACTTTCAATCAGCGGTAAAAGAAAAACCCAAATCCTACTCTTACCTGTGTTTATGCATGCCACCTCGCATCTGTTGAATGCATAGCTCTCTGTCGTCGCTCTGTCATATCCCTGCAGCACCGGCATATTTCATGCAGCCCCGAGCAAATTAGACGAGGCTGAGAACACCTGCTCCGGTTTACAAAAGAATTGTTGGTGCGTAAAGTGCCTTATTACCCTCTCGGATCGGCTAATGATGTTTACAATAATTGACTGTTTGGGTCGAGTTTTCATAGGCCTACTTGTCTAGTTATGTATCAAGTGCATGATTTATTGATCTTTTTCCATTTACTCTGGGATGTCTGGCAAACTGAGCGCCGCTGAATCCACAAGTCTCCAGTCTGGAAGTATTGACGCGCCTCTACAGACTCTTCCAGCTACCGAAGCTTTTCATTAAACCACAGCTCTGGTTTATGTGCAGCTTTGTCGGTAGTTGTATAAAACTGTAAACTGAATGTTCACCCCTCGATTATTAATTGAGCTGTCTTTTTGTGGCAGAACCGACAATACAGAATGAACACGGAAAATCATGAATTATTCATGACGTGCTTTTCAATTCAACGTAGACTGGAGGTGCTTGCAGCTCTGGCAGTGTTTGACGGAAACAGAATAACCTATGTGGCCACACGGCAGGGGAGGACATGGCTTAAACTGTGCAGCTGAGTTCAGGTGTAGTCCAAGGTTACTCCATTGTAGCTTAGTTCCAGCCTCTTACTGTTGACGGATCTGAAAATGCCACCACTGCAGCAGTTCTTTACCAGCTTGAACGCCAGACCGGAGAGCTTGGGGCTGCAGAGACACTTGAACACAGAGAGAGAGAGAGAGAGAGAGAGCGATATCATATAGTAAACATACAGCTCTTATGCCACAGTGCTGCCAATAGCAAAGGCGCTTCTTTCCATTTTGCACCAAATGTCAAGAGAGGAAACAGAACCAAACAGAATGAAATGAAAATTTCATGAAATGCTATTTTCTTTCATATTGCTGTTATAGCTTCTTATAGTATGAATTGGCTTTTTCTCCATTAGTCACTCTAGCAAAATGACTTTCTGACTTATTAGTTAATCAGAAAACTGTGGTAGAAAAGTGTATGTTGGGTTAGTCTTTATGTGTACTGTGCATGCAGTGCAGCAACATCTGTGACTGCAATTGTGTTTGTTAATGCTCACAGATAAGTCAATATAAAGTCTTGGTGCATGCATCAGAAGAATTTAGATTGGATTAAAAAATGGTTTGAATCCCAAAAGGATTACCCAAAGTTTCCGATTGGAACCTGTTGCACGTGGGGGGATTGTGAAACAGTTCTAATCTATATCATTTAACATTTGAACATCTCTGCAGTAGGGACTACTGCAGAAAACAGTCCCCTGTCATTTAAATTATTTAGACCGCCATGTGTAGTTGCCAAATATGGATGCATGTGTGAGATAGACAAGGGAAATGTTAGATAATTTCTGAATTTTGTGCCACTTGATGGGCTTTTTTATGCTTTTCATTGTCACTCTCATCACTCTTGTGTTTGGTATTTCCTCTACACCTGTAAGCATTAAGGCTTTTTGGTGTATTTGGCTTTTCTTCCTAACACAGTCTCAAAAAGAGCCGCTTTATGGAATGATTTATGAGTTTAAAGAGTCATACCGTATTTAATATAACTGATAAAAGGATTGGCTTTTTCTTGAGCAGCACAAGGAGGTTTAGTATGATGGGTGGCAGTTTGATTTATACTTCACATTTCACTGTATGGAGCCTTTCAGTGGCCACTGTCCATTGCCTGTGACAGAAACCACAATTTGTTACCTTTCCCGTACACCATTACTGAGGGCAGCAGTTAAGTAATGAATATCCATTTTACCTCTTTCTGTTTCAGTGCTATTTCTCTTTGGTCCAAGCTTTCACAGCCATTATGTTGCTGGAAAGTGGATATCTGAACTGTTGTGTTGCAGAGCTCAAGTTGTGGTTTCCAAACATATAGACAGCTTTGAATGCAGGAAAATGGTTTCAACTGTGTTATATCTCAAATACATGTTATGCTGCATGTCAGGAGTGTAAGGTAACAGGGCAAATTTCATGGCAGTCCAACCAATACTTGTTGAGATATTTTAGTCCTTATTTAAGTGGTGGACTGACCAACATCACTGTATCCTAAAAGTACATAGCTAGCATGGCTAAAAGAAAAGAAAAGAATATATATAATGGACATAAAACCTCGTAATATCAGTAGATTGTGTTGTTTTGACAAGATAAACCCCAAAAAAAAAAAAAACTTAGATCAAACTCAGCACTTACTCAATATTGAAGAACTCGAGCAAAAAACATGACTGGGACAAGTTTCTCTCCTTAGTTCGGTTATAGTGAATAGAAGAAGAAAAATAATTTTTTGATGCTTTGATTCCTTATATATATACTGTACTTGAAATCGGAATATGTAATCATCAATGTGTTGCTCTCCCAAAGCTCTCTTGACAGGTACATGTTCTTCATCAGACTGGAGGCACTTTACCCCTTCGGCTCGTTAATAGGTGTCACCACAACTTGAATGTTGCTTATCTGTTTGGTCTGACAGAAACCACCTTGTGCACAAATGGCTTAGTTCACCATAGGCTACACCTCCTACATGTGTTAAAAAACCAATCATTTTAACAAACGAAAAAGCTAAAATTGGGCAATGAGCGCTTTTCCAAGTAAACAAAGGAACATTCTCACTCTGGTAACACTTTTCCTTTGGGCATTGCGCAGCCAAGTGTTGAGGTTTTGAAAAAAATCTTTGTGTGCACAAAATGCGCCAAGTGACGGCTTTGATGCATTTTAACTCAAGCCAAAAAGCCAAACCAACTAACCAAGGCTATTAAACAAAAAGATCTCTCTTGAACCAAAGCCACTTAAGAGATGTGGTTGATGGCATATGCAGTTTAAACACAGAAAAAACCTCAGCATTCAACCTCATTTTTTTCACTTACTGTGTTCATCTGTCAATTTTGCCTTTCACTTCAGTCTTAACATAAATATGTACATTTGAACATCACCAAAAGCCCCAGACTCATGAGCTTCTCCTGAGCTTCACTAGGAGATGGAGTGGTTTTCCTCTCCCAGTGGTGGGTGGGGTGGTGCCACTTAAGCCCCCCCCGCCTTCAAAGTTCAGTCCTTTTCATGACCCCTTCTCAAAGGAAAGGTGAAGGGTAGGAAAGATAGGGACCTGGGTGCTGGGAAGAAAAATTGGGATCACATAAAGGTAGAAGCTGTGATGGAGTGCATGTTGTGATGGAACTCCAGTTGACCCCACCCCCAATCACCAGAGCAAGCAAGCAGGAAGACAGTGAGTAATGAAACAGTGATGGATACATCCTGTAGTACAGACACACTTTAAAATACGTCCTTTAAGCTTGAGTGTACATTATGTATTAACAGCCCCACTCTGCCTTCATCTCCTCCTTTGCAGAGAGAGAGAGAGAGCAAACTGACCAGAGAGGGAAGAGTTAGGGCGAGACAGAAGAAGAGTGGGGGATGTGAGAGAGACAGAGGAAGCAAAAAGCATGCAGGTCATATCACCACTCAGACAATCATACAGATGCTAGATACATGAAAACAGAAGGTTGAGGTTTAAACGACAAATTAAATGAATTATTCGACATTTTGGGAAACATTCACTTTCTTGCCGTGAGTTAGGTGAGGAGATTGATGACACTCTCATGACTGTTCACTAGATATGAGGCTACAGCTAGCAGCCGATTGACTTATCTTAGCATAAATACAGGGAAACAGGGGAAAAGCTAGCCAGGCGATTTCCGAAGGCCACGAAATCCGCATATCAGCACCTGAAAATTTTACTAATTAAAACGCTGTATCTTGTTTGTTTAAAAACCAAACAGAAGAAATAACAATTTGTGGTTTTCGAGTCTTTAAACTAAGCTAAGCTAACGGGTTGGTGGCTGTAGCTTCACATTAATGGACAGAAACAAGAGTGGTGTTGATATTCTCATCTAACTTGAGACAAGAAAGCAAATAAATACAAAAAAATAAGCTAGCATAATGTACTGATGAGATACAACCTCAGTACTCATGCAGCTGCAATGTGACAATCAACCCACACAAAATTTCTGCCCTGAGACTTATGTCTTTTGTGGTGCCGACTGTCTTTTGTTGCACTGCGAGATGCGAGGTCTCATTTCTGCTCCTGCTTTCCCAGTGTGAGCTCTCAGTGTGTGCTTGTGAAGAAATAATTTTACATTTTGACAGCGCGCGTGCAAAGTTACCATGTTCCGGCAGCAAACCAACACCTGTGGGTATGTATCATGCAGTCTAATCCCTGATACGTCCTTCTTATAAACATGCTCTTTAACTAATCACTCAAACCACCTGACTTTTCTTGACATTTTCCCAGTTAAACCAGTGTCCCTGCATAGTGTGAGAATTTGCTTTGGCATACTTTGCCACTTACCACTGGCAATGATTTTGCTTCTCTAATGACTTAATTTTTAATAGGATTTAACCAGATTCTTATGCATTTCGTATTCGAAAGAAATCAAATGCTATTAAAAGGAATCTTTGAGAACACTGCTGTAGTCCCTGGCTGTGTGTAGACAAACGAACTGGCCATTTTAGAGTAATATCCTAGCTTGTTCTTTCTGTGAAATTTTATTCTGAGTTTTTAGGCTTTTTACAATGCTATCAAGTGATTATTCTACTGGGATCAGGATGAATCGATAGTAATATGATCATTATGACTAAGATAAGCAGTGATACATGGGTTGTTCTGTGATGCATGGTTACTCTTGGTCAATTCACTCCCAGTGAGACAATGAGCCTTGAGTCTCCAACAAAGTTCTTGTTGGATCATTGTGCTGTAAACTGCTGTGCAGTTGCAGGGCAGCTTCAGCTTGATCACATCATATGGATGATATGCATAAACACAACAAGACCAGAATGACTGAGCAGTTCCCCTTGTTACCAGCCGTGACAGTGTGGCTGGTATTGTTTTCACCCTGTGAGTCTGTGTGTGTGTGTGTGTGTGTGTGTGTGTGTGTGTGTGTGTGTGTGTGTGTGTGTGTGTGTGTGTGTGTGTGTGTGTGTGTGTGTGTGTGTTTGTGCCTGCACACATGTGTGTGTGTGTAATTACCCCAGAGGCGGTTTAGACTACTTTGGCAGGTGTTTATATGTCTGTTTGTCTATCTGGGGACAGACTTTGTCACCGCGATAGTGTCACTGTGCAGGATACAGTCACTAAACTTTACAGGTGTGTAGTTGAGATCGAAATGAAGATGAGTTCGCAGATGGGCGTGGTCCTGAGTACTCATGTAATGTAGTAATGACTACTGAGTAGTCCTGGGTCAGAGTGTCAACATGTTGACGGGCATCGCAGCTGGTGTGATCCAATTGCAAGATGGTCTCTAGGTTGACTTTAAAAAAAAATATGATTATTTCTTTTTTACCAAGAGTTAGATGAAAGGGTCGATACCATGCTCGTGTCTGTGGTGTAAACATGAAGCTAGAGTGGGCGGTCCGTTAGCATAGCTTAGCATAAAGGCAGATGGAAACAGCTAGCCTGGCTCTGTCAAAAGATAAAAAATGGACATTTAAACACCCCAGAAGTCCACTAATTAACATGTTGTATCTCTCCTCTTTAATCTGGACAGAAACAGAAATGTAAAAACAGCAATGTTTGGTTTTACAGGAAGTTGCTATTACTATTTCCTAGGAACCAGCAGCTCGGCCAATTATTAGAGCATGAAACTCCCTGTATACACACAACTAGTTATTTTTATCCGTTTCTGTATGTATTTTACAAACAAAATACAGTGTGTGAGCTTGAGAGGTGCTGGTAGGGGGATTTTTAACCGTGCAGTGAGTTAGGCTAGCTGTTTCCCCCTGTTTCCAAGTCTTTACTGTAAGCTAAGCTAATCAACACCCGGCCGTAGCTCCATTACTTAATGCACAGATATTAAGTAATGCCCTCTTGCCTCAGCAAGAAGGCAAACTGGCATATTTCCTAAAATGTCAAACCTTTCCTTTAATCATTAGAAGTAGACTTGAAAGAAGGGCAGGCTTTTGTGTGTAAAGGGATTTTTTGCCATAGAAAAAATAGACTTCAGACTTATTCCTAATATGCAATACTACAGTACATCTGTGTTCCAAGAGGCTTTTAGGGCCATAGAAACTTTGAAATCCTGCTGTTATTCACATTTTGAGAACAGTGCAAAACACTTTAACTGTCCTGTTAGCATTACTTTGTCGTAAGTAATGCTGTCTGATGTGTGTGTGTTCATTTCTTTTTGTATGTATCAGCGATTGTATCTACTCTGTGTGTGCATGTGACTGTTTGACCAGCAGTCAGCTCTCCCAGCCAGTCTCCATCTATCACTTGGGTTTAATTCAATCAGGACCAGCATCTCAATCAGAACTGGGTTTGCCGCCACTCCCAGCCAGTCACCATGCCACCACCAGCCCCGTCACGCCAACAGAGATGCAGACAGGAGGAGGGGAAAGGAAAACAGAAAGAAAAAGGCAAAGGGAGAGAGAAAGAAAGAACGTAGTGTGTACAAAGTGGCCATGGACAGGAAGACATACTGAGATAAAGAGACTTCAGAAAAGAAGATGCTGCAGCTGCCCCTTGTGTATGAGTGATGCCACAGTTTATGTATGTTTGTGTGGTGTGATGGAGGACAAAATAGGCCATGTGTCTGATCATGTGTTTTTGTTACAGCTCTGCCTCGGAGGACCTGGGCTGCAGGCGTGGAGACTTCAGCAGGAAACACTATGGTTCGGTTGAGCTGGTGAGTCCCACCCCACAGTGCACTCATCTGTTTGTTGCTCTCTTTGTGTCTCAGCATCTGTCTCCTCATTCTCTTTGCCCTCATCCTCCTTCTTCATGATCTCCCCTCCCGCTCTGGCGCTCTCTCTCAATTGCCTTCCCCTCATTTCTTTTGGCATGGATGGACGGCAGAGGGGGACTGATGAGTCATGACGTACTGGGTGTGGTGCAGCGATGTGTTTTGCCAGCGTGGATCACAATGGGTGTTCCACTCATAGTGATGCAGGACTCTACTGCCAGTTCAGCCTCCAAAGTTCATTGGTTTTGTTTTGACGGTGCTGGTGTAAAGCTGCCACACAGTGTGTGTCTTTGTGGTTGATTACTAAGCTGTTGAGTCATTGTTGCTTTAGGGGAGTGTGTATTAGTGTAGATCCCTCCACTGTGAGCTGAGTCTGTACATCCTGATAGCCCAGAGGGACAGGAAGTCCTAGAGTTTCGCACTGCGATCATACTTCCAGCAGAGACATATTGTGGGTTTGTCCATTAGTGCTGCACACCACGATTAGTGTTGAGGAGAAACCACATGCTGCCTATCAGCAGTAGCAGACTGACACTACACACACAGTACTGATGTGTGTATGGGGGGGGTGTACGTTAGAAAAAGAAAAAGAGTAGTGTCCAAACATTGTGCTGGGAGTGTGCCAGGATGAAGTCACTGATAGTCTCAAAATTCAAAGTGCGCCCGTTACAGAGCAGTGTGAGTCAGTTTTTCCTTTTTTGCACTTCACATGCTGTTATGACTTGTTACATCTGGTCAGTGGTGGCTTCTCACCGTCGTTATCTCTAGAATTTGATATATTTGCTGTACAAACTACCAGTAACAAGCTAAAGGGATTTCAATGATACACCATGGATGGATTAAGTATTAGATATTAAGACAATATGCATTTGTAGATTAGTGAAATGGATGGAAAGAAAAACAGGTAAATAGGTGGACACATCCCAGGTTTGCTGCTAGTAAGACGCACTGGTCTTGTTGAAATCCTGCCATAGGCTGAAATTAATAATTATTTTAATTCATTATTGATTTGTTAATGGATAAATCTATAAAATGTTGCATAATAGTGAAAAATGTTCATGACAACTTATCGGAGCACAGCCCAAAACTCAAAGAAATTCCATTTCCTGTGATATAAAATGGAGAAAGCAAATGTTTGTTGTTTATGCATGATAAATGAATAAAATGATTAATTGATGCTCGAAATTGTCAATTACTTTTCTGTCGTTCGACAATGTAGCAGTTGTGTTCACCAGTTGAGACTGTCCTTACAAGGAAAGCAATCATATTTGTCATTTGTCAAATATGACCTACACTACATTTACACTACATTTACCTGACAAGGGCACTAGGTGCAATGTGAATTAGGATGGTCTGAGTTGAAGTGTGTGTGAGATTCATTGCCTGTTTCCAACCAACATCGTTTTCTTTTGACCATGACCAGAATCTTTTTCTAGCCTTAATCCAAATATTTTGTGCCTATGCACAATCTTCCCTTAATTCTATCAATATGCTAAGCTAAGCTAAATGCCTGCTGGCAACAGTCACATATGTAGTGTGTTTAGTGTGGTAGTTTAGTGAATTAGAATAATTCCCAAAACGTCAAACTTCTCCTTTCTCGTATTTTGTCAAAGTATCTATGAAACTACTGTTTCTAAGATAAAGAACTTTAATGCTCAATGCATTTTGTCGTTTTATTTTTGTAGGACTTGTTATTCTTATTGTTCTAAGTGTGACCAAAAAGGTGCCAAAATGTGTAACTTCAGATCAGAGAAGTCACCCTGAAACTACCTTAAAATAGGAACAACATTGTGTAAAATGGACATAGACACAGAACCACTAACAACTTCCTCCACAAGCTCCTGTTTGACATTGATGAATAGTTTATGTTATCCTGCACTGGTACAGCCTCATTGGTGTTAGTTTGTTAGAATTTACGGCCTTGATAAGGGCTAAAGAATGATTACTAATGCAGAACTACCATTTCAGTCTCATTGTGATTAGCAAGAATTAGATATAGGAGTTTAATCAAGTAAGTGTATTACTAGAACAAAACTCACATAAAGCTAAAAAAAAAAAAAATCCTCTCCAGTATGAGTCTGTCTTTGAGACATTATTGTTCCTAAAGGGATAAGAGGCTATGTGGTATGTTTAATAGAAGAGTTAGTGGATAATGGAAAATTAATGGCAGGGCTTGATAAACCCAGGTTGATCTTCAGGAATAACCTCAGGGACTATAAGCACATGATGCCAAGCTAACATTTTAGAAATTATCTTTGGTCCTTGACTCTGCAGTGAAATTAACTCTTAGTCTTTCTGTGGGCGAAGAAATATAATTGCTTGTGTGCACATACAAGGTAAAGTTTCTGTGAAGATTTTCAGTCATTCAGGTCATGGTATTACTAAGTGCTATATGAACGGACCTGCCTGAGGTTCGTGGGACTCCCCACTAGTCAGTTAGAACTGAAGAAGCCTTTCGGATGAGAGGTGAAACGTTTCCAAGAACCTCAAGCAAGTCCTGTTGTTTTCGTATGGCACTTAGAAATACAAAGGAAAGTGTTTTTGTCAAGGCTGGCGCTCACACTGTTAAAGGCTTTCAGTCTCTGGGGGAGGTTTGCACAAAGGTCGGGGAGAGAGTTTGCGGAAATTCGGGCCCTGATGCCTTTTAGCCAACAAAAATGGACATTGAATCTGTGTGCTCATGGTCTGTGTGTCTGTCCAATGTGAAGTAGGCAAGACCATCTGACATTTCCTCCGAAGTCATAACAATCAGTTATGATCAGTTAATAAAACAGCCGACTTGAACACAGGGGAAAGTTTTTTATGTCCCGTTTCCTATAGACAGTCAACACTTTTTAAAGCAAGGTCATGATCATTCCAAACTCATCCTTAACCAAGTGGTTATTGTTGTAAGCCATGGCCATAACCATCCCCTAACCTTAAGGACGTAGTCATTTTCACACAAAGCACAAAGTTTCACTCACCTTAACCAAGTACTTATTCTATCCCAAACCGTGATCTTTCCCTTAACCTAACCCAAACCTTTATTGTAGTGTTATCATGTCATAAAACATTTTTATTTGGATAGATATTTGTTATATTTATACTTCTCTTTGAGGGGCTTCAGATGGATCCCACCTTTGCCAGACTCACTATACCGGGGCAGCAAAGACTGTCACGTTTATGCTTTGGCCTCATGCTTGGTGTCTGTGGTCGTGTGATGTTAGTGAGCAGAGAAGATTCCAGCAGAGATAACCCTATTGAGGTCAAAGCTTTCTGAACTGCAGACCAAAGATTTGGGCAGAATGGTGGTTTATGCTTCACCGGCAGTGATGGTTTTATGGCTTGGCAAAGAAGAATGAAGGATAATTCTTGGCTAGTTAAAACTGCAAGTATTTTGGGAAGTACCATTAATCGTGCTTGTGTTCGTGCAGTGTCAGGTCTTAAAAGTCATTATTGAAATTATGAAATTTTCATTTTATATCATCTGAAATTGTTCTCTTTTTTTACAGTAATCAGTCAAATTCTTCAGAACTAGACATTTTGATAGAAGGCCTAGTCCCTACCTTTCTGCTCAACCTAAAAAGCTTTCCTTTACAGATAAATACTACATTACCTACGTGGAGATAACGTAACTTCCTATTTTCGACACCGACTTCCCTTTATGCTAGCTATGGATGGATTTTATAACACTTTCAACTCATAAAGAACTATTTTAGTGAAGTTAAGCTAAAAATTATTGATAAAAATCTGACCCATTTTCCCACAGCACCTATAAAGAAAAAATACAGCGACCACAACACTGTATATACCTCATTATTACAACTACAATTCACTTCACTCTTTGTGTTGTATCTTTTTTGACTAGTTTGACTCCAGATTATTCCAGGACGTTCTTTAAAATATCTCAACACAAGTGGGAGATACTGATTCAAAGCAGGGTCTCCCTAACAAGAGAGACCAGCCTAAGCAGAGCCGTGACTCATTCTGTCTGTTTGTTTTTATTTTTGGCATCATGGAAGCGTAGGTAGCGGTTTCCAATAAGAGCCCCATTGTGGTGATATGATTTACTCTAGTCCTCGCATACACATAAACCAACTACTCTTGACATTCTAGAGCTGTAGAGAATCCAGTTATATTTGAGTCTACATAGGGAGAGCTGCCAGAGTTTCAGGTACAAACTCTGTTCTCACTTAATTTGATAATGAAATATCTACTTTAAGAAGTTATAGGAAACAGGCACACTTTTGAAATGCAAATATCCATTTCTTTTGATGGTTGCTCTCCTAAATGCTCACATCAGCATGCTAACATGCTGACAGGGATAAGTCTAGCATCTTTATATTTAGCAGGTACACTATTTACCATATGCACATTTTGTTAACATGTTAACATTTGCTAATTAGCAATTAAGGTGGTAATGTCTTTATTTTTGCAGGTATTCAAAAGTAATGACAAACAGAAATTTTGACGTGATGAAGGAGTTAGAGAAAAGTCAGAGGATTTTACAATTCGTCCTCTACGTGCTAACATGACTGTTTGTGCTAAATTTCCTTGCAATCTATCAAATAGCTTTCAAGATATTTCAATAAATTTAATAAAAAACAAGTCAGAAGTCAAATCAGAGGATTACAAAACCTGTTTATCCAAATTAAAATTTATCCTCTGAGGAAATTGAACATTTGTAGCAAATGTCATGGCATCAATCCTACAATTGTCAAGATTTTTCACTCTGAACCATAAATGTTGACTTAATATTGGTGTCAGATGACAAGTCAGAGGATCACTAAAGTCATAAGAATTCAGCCTCTGGGGACCATGAATGTCTGTGCCGAATTTCATGACGATCCATCCAGGGAATTGTTGAGATATTTTAGTCAGGTCCAAAACAGTGGACCGACCAACCGACCCAGTGACTGAATGTTGCCATCCTCCGAGCCACGCCACTAGCATGGCTAGAGTTACATCCTAATCCAGAGACATGGAGCTACAGATTTTTAATTAAACTCACCCTTAACTCATCAGAAGCTCATGGTGTTGTGGGATATTCATGTACTCACCATCTCAGTACACTGGAACATATTGAATGATAGGATTTTGTTGGCTAAGTTCTCCTGAATGAAAGCGAGGGGGGAAGAATCAGTGATGTGTGCGTGTACATGTGTGTGTGTGGTTGCCTGATAAGTGCCGGAGGGCCCTCTTGTTACATGGAAGTAAGTAACAAAGTAGGAAGTTTAATTTACTAAATACAACAAGGACTACCGAAAATCAATACCCTGCTGCTGATACTACACACACACACACACACACACACACACACACACACACACACACACACACACACACATACACATACACACATACACACATACAGGCAATCAGCCCATATTACATGCGCAAGTCACTCCAGTCAACACATGTGAGATTCCTATTAACCTCTCTGCCAGCCCACGCACACAGACTCGCACTCATCCACACAAATGAGCAAACAAATACTCCACGATGGCTTCTGCATTCACAGATATAGACAAATAACACAAATACAAAGGCATCTCTTGTCACTTCATTCAGTGACAACTCCACGGTCCACTTTTAATGGCGCACTAAAGCTGAAGCCGACAATTAAAACCATTTCATCATGACACAACAGCTTGGAGAGCGTGGCTCTGTTTTTCCAGTGAATTGAATTTTCTTCCTTTGAGGCCGAGAGATAAAGGCGGTGACGGATAGGCAAGAGGTTGGCGCTGGCTGTCTCCGAAGCTGTGTGTTGTGTCACACTGTCACACTGAATTTATTCCCACTCTCAGCAGGTGTGCATCTCACTGTGTGTGTCACTGCGTGTGTTTGTGTTCATTGATGTTAAAGCGAGACTATGTACCTTTTGCTGAACAGCGGCTCCCATGGCCACAAGTGGCCATTACAAGATAATGGCAAATTGAATTTCCTTTCACGAGGGAGTGCTTATCCCTGTTTTATTTTTGTGATACAACCATAGCTGTTTATCTGTGACAAGTCTTAAAGTTAGCGAACTGTCTCAATAATGTCAGCTACACAGCAACAACATGTAGCTAAGCTACCATTAGCCACCATAATCTACTGGTCCTACCAGAATAAGTGAGCCTATGGCAGCAAAACCTCTGAGTGTATTGAATGGAGCAGTTAATTTTATTACTCATGAATTAAACTTTTTATTCATGAGAGGATGGTAGTATTTTTTTCTTCATTCAAAAGTTGCATGAGCTCAATTTAATTAATGAAACAGATCATGATTCTCACTGGTATTAGGGATTCTGGGATATTTTTGAGAAATGCAAGAGTTATTAACTAATTCATGGAGCTACAGTATATTTCAATTTTCAGCTTGTTTTGATATATTTTATGGCCATGTCTCCACAGCTAGTCCAAAGGTAGTCACAATAGAAATTGAGACTATTTTTAGGGCAGTGACGGAAAGCTGTTGATCACTTACTCAGTTGGTAACTATTTCGATTATCTGTTTATCATTTTTTAAGCAAAAATGCCAAACATTTTCCAGTTGTGGCTTCTTAAATGAAAAATATTTGATGTTTTTTACTCCTCTATGATGATTGAAATAATGAAGATCTATAGGTTTTGGACTGTTGTTGCTGTCAAACAAAACAAGCCATCTGAGTATGTCATCTTGGGCTTTGGAACATTTTTTGAATTTGAGATACAGGATGTCTTGCTCTGTTTATAGTCTGTGAAGCTAATGATCATAGTGTTTCCGGAGAGGCTGCCTATGCTGAAACCCTTGTGCTTTATTGGTATCCTTACTTAGATGCATTCAAGTTTTTCTGTTGAACTCAGTTCCTTGTGTTTGAATCTTTGCTGAAGCTGCAGGAGTCAGTCGCAACTTAAATCTGGCCTTGGAGACCAAAGATTGTTGTAGCTCATTTACACTGTGCATTTTCCTCATTTGTTTTTTCTTTGTCATTTGACAATTTATGTCTCTTTAAGGCATATCTGTGCTATCATCTTCCCTTGCAAACTTCATCCATGGTTCCAAAAATAAAGTAAGGAATTTGGAATTCTTGAAAATAAATTTGCATCCCCGAAAGTAATTTATTTTTTTCAAGGCTTGCAACTTCATCAGTATGCATTATCATTTTGGATGTCTCTCTGTCCTAGTATAAAGGTCTAACTAAAACAAAACTCCATTATAATATGCTGTATAGAAGAACAAAACTGTTCTATTTCTAATTGTAACCAGTGTCACATCGAACCTCAAAAATGCCAATTTGGAGCATCAATCACTTCTTTAAAAGTAATTTAAAACACCTTGAAGTTTATGTCATAGTGGGTCCAAACATCCTAAAATTAAACTCTCTACCTGTATCTCTTGCTCTGGTCTTCCCTCCTCCTCCCCTTTTCTCTAATACATAACTTATCGTCTCTTAAGGCAGCTGATGCATAGCTTCCCTGCAGCATCTGCCCACTCTTGAGGGCCCTTATAGCTGCTGAACCCTACCCTACCTACCTGGGTGGGTGGGTGGCCCCATTCTTTCAGTCCTAATCATTAGATTAGTCATCAGTACTGTTGCTGTAGTATAAACGGACAGATATTGATGTGGTGTTGATGTTAGCATGGCTGGATTCGTCCTAGCCACAGGCAACGTTAATGCTAATCAGGTTCAAATCAATGGCTGCATGGCAAACAGCCAAGTTACAGATGTTGTTTGTCTTTGATTTACTTTTTCACCTCTGAATTTCTCCTTGACAGGTAGTTGGTTGTTATTTCATGTCTACAGAAACATCATCCTTTATACATCATTATTAGCATTGCAGGAATTTTCAGTACATGACAAAGCTTTTCAGGTTTGTCCAAAAAGTCGCTAGATTTGTCTCTAGGTGCTTTTGTGAAGAAGACCAATGGTGCCACTTTATCATGCACTCAAACAGGCAGTCAGTCAGTCAGTCGTGGACATTCGTGTTTA
This sequence comes from Xiphias gladius, assembly GCF_016859285.1. NCBI lineage: Eukaryota > Metazoa > Chordata > Actinopteri > Istiophoriformes > Xiphiidae > Xiphias > Xiphias gladius. The sequence continues at coordinate 18,735,267 of NC_053419.1, read as the reverse complement.
AATGGCTGGCCCCAGTGTTGCAGTCCAGCCAAAAACTATTAAAAACACAACGGATGTTGGTGGCACAGAGGAATCAGGCTTTGACCACACAGTCGATATTTGTTGGTTTTGTTGGGATTTCTTGAGAATAAGAAAATTATAGAACAGACGTAATCTTTTAGTATAGTTCATTTAAGGTTCACTATTGAAACCATGTAATGAGGGCCCTTCAAATCAGAAATTATAAAATTTTACAACTATATGGTCATTTGGCCACCAAAGATGGTGTGGGGGCATCATCTCATAAACCATCCATGAATGAAATATTGTAAGGACTAATGGTGACTTTGGTGGATCCCTGACTTTTCCTCTGTGCCACCATGACGATGAAATTTTTGTTTTTTATTCAATTTATTGAAATATCTTGACAACTACTTGATTAGTTGCGAGGAAATTTAGTTCAAACAGTCATGTTAGCACATAGAGGATGTACTGTAAAAGCACTCCTCGATTTCAACTGCAGCATTTGACTTCCTTCTCTAAATGCAGCTACTGTAGTATTTTTATGCTGGACTCTCTGAGTCATTTTCATGTGACACACTGACTCTACCCTCCCTAGTTAATGTTGTTATGCCTTTGAAGCTAAACACATATGGCAGGTGTACGACTCTAAATTCACTTTAATTTTTGAAACACTGGTTCTCTGATTTTTTTTACAGTAGCTTGTTGGCTGAAATGACAACTTTGGCTAGCAGATTCTATCAGCTATAGCTAGATAGAGCTCTTACTACAGCCTTATCCACACTGTTTTGACATGTAATGTAATCTAAAGTTCGACAGTCCTGTCTTGTAGATACGGGTGCTAAGCTTTGATTAGACCAATCGCCGTTTGGAGGCAGGGTTTAGCGAACGGTTAATTGTTAGTTGTATTTCAGTGATATCCTTAATGTTACTTAACTTAGAAACATCTAATCTTTTGTGTTGATGATTTTACCTGGGAGAGTTTCATGCCGATCCAAGCTGTAGAAGTGCTCCAACTGTGAGTCATGGAACATCATCTATGGGGATTTCTACTTCCGGGATACTGTTACTGGAGTCCATCTGAATAAATGTGGAACACAACTGAGAGATTGACTAATGGAGAAAAAGAAGAGGTAGCAATTTCTTGATTCCTCTGCATCACCACTCTTTATCTCCTTAGTTTTCTCCCTCGCTCTTTTCTCGTCTGTCATTCCTATCTTTTCTCTGACTGTGCACCTGCCTCTCTTCACTCCCCCTCCCCCGCTACTTACTACTTCCCTCCTCACCCTCTGCCACTTCCTCTCCTGCTCTGCCGCCTACACCTCTGTGTTCCTTGCCTTCCTGGAGGATTGTGACCATGCATGAACAGGCCCACTGATGAGATCAATTATCTATCAGCATTCACAAAAGTATTGATTTAATACCCCAACACAGACACACACATACACACACAAACACACACACACACACACATCTCTCTCCCTCTGCACTGCAGCGCTCCTTTGTCCTGCGGGCCCTGGGGAAATTGGAGGCTCTCTGCGTACGCCTTGAGCTCGATTGTGTTTGTAAAATGTTCAAGTCATGCCCTAAAATGGGAGCTGTTTAAGTGTGTGTATAAGACAGTGTGTGCATGTGTGCTCCATCTATAAATCTCGAAAGCCTCAGCCTTCTTCCCACGGGCTTACGAATCGTGGAGACGGCTATTATTCTTTTATCATTTAGCTTTTTGTTGTCATTACACATCACTCTTTGCGTCTCTTCCCTAATAGCCTCATCCTTCCTCCTATCCCTCTCTCTATACATTTGATGCCCCCTCTCTTTTTTCTCTCTCCCATCCCTCCACTATTGCTCCCCGGCGGTGATGAGATGTTTTATGGGATAATTGTTAAAGTGTAGAAGCATAACAGGCTCCCCCTTCTCCCCTTTTTCGTCTCCTCTCCCTCCCCCAGCCCAATGGGGATCGTTGGAGTGCAGCTTTTCCTTCTTTGCACCTCTTCTGTTGCATGATTTAGAGGCAGTGACTGCATGATGCGTGCATGCGTGTATGCATAGACACACACACACAGACTCCCCAGAGCACTGACTCTCTCCTTCCTCCTGCCATTTTTCATCCTTTCACCCAAAAACAGCAGAAAGCCTATTCACACACAGCAGTGCAAACGCTTACCTAAACGTGCGTTTAATACCAAATGCCACACATATTTTTCTCTCTTCTTCTCACATGCAGACACACACACATGCACTAGGAAGGCGGTGCATCGCTCTGTCTGAACGCTGCATTGGTTTCCCCTCCATTATCCTGCGATTGGACAGTTAATGTTGCAAGAGAGGCAAGAGAAATGGAGGGAGATAGAGGCCTATAGCTTCGACATTTACTTTCCATTTTCTGCACACACACACTGACCTTAACAGAATAGCAAAGCTCATTCACTCCCCCAAATACAAGCACTTACCACCGCATCAAAAAATACGCAGAAAATATATTTGTTTTCAGGGCCATTAATATGCATATTAAAGGAGAGGAGGCAAATATTTTCTGTAGCCTCTCTTAAGACACAGCCAATTACTGCACAGAAACCTCTGTCATTTATCAGAGCTCCACACCTGCAGTACACATGCTTTGCTCTCCAACCTCTGGATTGTATTACCTCATTATATACAGTATACCTTAAGGAGACAATGCAGCTTGTGGTTTACTTGTGCGTATATTAGGGCTAGGTGAAATAAATGTCACATTAATGGGAAAATTTTTACGATATTAATGTTTTCTGTGACCGTATTGTTCAATTGCATGACCCATGTTACATCAGACGAAACTCTTCATGCATGTCAAACAAACACATTTTGCTTGGAATTATAAATTTGGACAACAGAATTTTGTAAAATCATAACACTTATAGTCAATTCTTTAAAATAAAGTCATTTAATCAATCAATTAATAGTTTATGTTGTTTCCCAAGCAAAAAATCCACACATTTTCTAATTCCATTTGAAAAAGTCATCTCGGGCTATTGTGATGAAGATGTTTCACACTTTATGACATTACACACCAAGCAACTGTTCAATTCTTCAAGAAAATAGTCAGCAGATTAGTCAATAATGAAAATAATTATGAATAAACATTTAAATATTTGATATAAATGGTGTTCAAATTTAGCTGTATCCAAATTAAAGATGAGAAATATATGCATGTACAAGGTTTACTTTTTGATATTGCAAATAAAAACAGTGCTTATATAAGATATCTAATATTTGAAATTGTAGTAATATCTTAGGTGGTAACATCGCAGTTGTCCATAAGTTAACAAGGACTGTATCTAACGATTGTTTTCAATATTAATTAATCTGCCAATTATGTTGGGTTGCTATTATTAGGTTGCTCTAGACCCCAAGGTGATGTCTTGTTTTGTCAAAATCCAAAAGAAATAAAAAAAGAAAAGAAATATATTATTTACAATAATATAAAACAGAAACTGTCACGGCTCAGGATAGGGAGGACACAATTGTACGACTCAGAGACACAAGTAAAAGTTCAAAACAGTTCACGTTTATTAAGGTTCAGCAGACAAAAGCAGGCAGGGACAAGCAAAAGGCACAAACAGGGTGTGGGACAGTGATCAGCAGGAAAGGAGCGCAGGAAAACCGGGCAACAAGGCAAAAGGAGCGGGCAAAAGGCAAAAATTCAAAAACAGGCAGGTAGTCGAAAACAGGCAGGCAAAAACAGAAAAGCAAGGCTGTTGAGCTACGGCATGGAAAGCACAATAGACAATCTGGCAGAGAAATGGGAGAAATAGACCAGTATACTAGGAATTTATGAGGGAATTAGGAAGAGGTGAGTGGGTGGATGGGGAAGAGTCAGGTGGCTGAAGGGCGGTAGGGTCTGAAATGACAAGAGAGTTAGGGAAATGGCAAAGGCAGGCAGAAAATGAATGAACTGTGATAAAACAGTAAATCTTCTCATTGGAGAAGTGGGAACCATCAAATGATTGGAATTTGTGCTTAAAAAAATAAATTAAGAGATGAACCGATTATCACAAAACTGTAGTTGCCGACTAGCCATTTCCACTTAGCAGTTAAATAAAGCTCCAGTGATGATTGTTGTTTAAAGCAGATTAACCATGACAGTGATTTGGATTTTCCTTCATATTAGTGCTTGAAAACACACATGAAAATGTAGTAAAGAAACTGCTGAGAGTGAAGAAAGTTTATGGACTATACCAAAACAGAGCACTTTTAGGATGATAAGGTATGTATATGGTATGAAGAATTATGCTGTCTAAATTAGGCATCTAGTATTGTACCACTTGATCCAACAGTACTGCATATCACATTTAATTTAGCATGAACTATAAAGTCTGTGACAGTTATTAATTATTTCATTCAGAGTGTAAAGCGCTTGCCTTTTAGCCTCACTTACCCACGGGATTGTTTTGAATGGACATGTACTTGTACTGTCTGACGTGGTCTAATGAGCTGCCGAGGCAGGGCACACCGCCCACTCTGTGCCCTGTTTAGTCAGCCTTTCACAATATGTTTTTAGCTAGCTGTTTATCGTTGTATGGCAAAACTTCATTAAAACAATGACAGAAGTAATATCTGGGATAATGAGTATGTGTGTGTGCTCATAAGTGGCCCGGTTTCGAGTCTTACCCTGGTTTTGATCATATTCGGGATACTGCGTTAACATGATACATGAGAAACTTGGTTATTCATATACTCGTATACCTGATCATAACAGTTGCCAGTTTTCTGATTGTCTGCCCGCAGTTGTGTCTGGGATTTATGAATGTCTCGTGCATTCATTTCTGTACCGAATCTCTTACCTCAACAGTTACGTCAGTAATATCTACATTACTGAAGTCAACTTACTTACTTACTTGCACCTAAGGCTGCTGACCACAGTCCGCCAGAGTCTTCTGTCCTGGGTTTTCCTCTCCAGCTGTTTCCATGTCAGCCCGCTGTGCTTGACATCTGTCTCAATGGCCCTGCGCCAGGTGTTCTTGGCCCTGACTGAAGTCAAATTTCTCCTTTATTTCACCATGTTGATCATTATTTACATGGTATAATCTAATTAAATAATCATCATTATCATTATTTACCATCACAACTTTTGTTTTTTGTTGACTAAATACCATATAACTTGAGTTGATGATGTCCCCAGTAAACACAGCAGAGAAGGATCAGAAACCTAGATACAGTGTGTACATGCCAGAAGCCTCTCAGATACAAGGATTTCATGCTTTCTCTGTTTTATATCATTGTAAATTGATTATCTCTGGGTATTTGACAGTTGGTCAGACAAAACAAGACATATGAAGACATCACGTTGGACCCTGAGAAACTGGAACAGACATCACTATTTTCTGATATTTTATGGATTATAATTAATCGAGAAAAGAATCAGCAGATTAATCGATAATGAAAATAATCGTCAGTTAGTTTCATTGTTTCAGTGTGTCCTTCCTGGTGATCAGTTACACTAGGTAAATTTAGCCGATTTTCATGTTCAGTCCCCCTCTCCCATGAGTTTCCATGTCATCCTCCTCTTGCTTATCTCCTCCAGACCCTTTCGAGCCATCTGGACATATCACAGTGTGTGCAGGGATACACAGCCACACCAGAACTTGACAAGGCAGAGCCCCCCAGCGGCGAGGGGAGCAAAATAGAGCACAACAGCCAAAGAGCAGAGGGCAAAGATGCAGAGGAAAAAGAGCAACTAGGGAGGGGAGACTCTGTACTTTGTTGCCTGGCAACTAAATATCACTCAGTGCTACGACGTTGGGGGTTAAAAAAAGAGAACGAGGATGTGAAGGAGTAACATGTCACATATTTAACTGCACTATATTTATACAGACGCTATTTTTACATTTGTATTTAGCTTGTGAAAGATATATTTAAAAAAATCCTGATCTGGATTATGTTCTTTTTTTAAGTGAAACATCTCTACAAAAAGCAACCCTACGTATGAAACACCAAGTTCAGATAAAGTATTTGTATTGGCTGAACAGTTACAGGTCTATGAAGATGTTAATTGCAATTGCAACTTAAAGGATTGCAGCAATGTAAATTTATGTTCTTTTCAAACTTTTTTGCTTAAAATTGCAGTGTACATTTCCTGTAAGTCCAGTGAAGGAAAGTTAAAAAAAACAACATTTTTTCACCTGTTATCCAGCAGTGGTCTGTGTCTTCACGGGTATTTGTGTGATCACACAGATGTCTACCTCCTGCCCAGAAAGATGAAATGTTTACTCGGGGCGAAACCAACATTTAAATCAAGTAAATCCAGCGTAAGCATTTCAACATTTTATTTTTCCAGGCAAACAGAAGACATCTTTGAGATCACGGAAGTAACCTTTAAAGACACAAACCACCACTGGGTAACAGGTAAAACAAGACTGGGAGTCTTAAGCCATGCTAAGCTAAGCAAAAAGACTGCAAGCAGGTGGAGACGGCTAGTTTGACTCTGTCCAAAGGTTAAACACACCTAGGAAATGCTAGCATCTCTGTGAGGCTTTACTTTGAGCTAAATGGTGAGGCTAGCATGGCAAACAAAGTTCAGCTGAGGCTTGTATTGGATAAAATTTAGATTTAGACCTGATGATGGAACTAGATGAAAAGTGAAGGGATCATCAAAGTTGCTACTGTTTATCCTGAAGCAAATTTCATGACCGTCCATCCAATAGTTTTTCCAATATTTCAATCTAGTCCGCTGCTGCTAACATAGCTAAAATTAGTGTCTTGACTTTTCTCCTAAGGTTTACTCTAGAAACGCTGTGCTGTAGGATCACAGTGTAACGTACAGAGTGTTGTGGAGGTCACAATGGGTATAACTGTCACCTCGATCTCATCTGCCAGCGAGGAAGCCAGTAAGCAAAAAGCATTTCCCCAGAATGTCAAACCATTTCCTTAAGTTGTATGTACTTACACATATACATTCTGTTCTCCTCCCATGCCCTCTCTTGTTTCGGTCACACTCCCACTATCATTAACTGTACCATTTCGCTCGCGTAACGTCTCCTCTTCAGTGCTGTAGTAGAGAGAGGTGAGTCAGCGGGAGACATAATTGGAGCGATAAGTAGAGGGTGGAAGATGTGAGAATGAAAAAAAAAAAAATAGAGCATTAAAAGAGGTCTTTACATCGACGGGAGTAGGATGAATCATTGCACAGACTTGAGTAATCATTGGTGATTAAAGTGTGGAGACATTGGTAGTTCACACAGCTTATGGACGGACGTGTTTGGAGTGAGGACTCAGGCCACTGTTGTCACATGGTGGTGATGTGGCTGCCATGGTTCCTCTCGTGATGATAGCCATCTCTAATGTATTTATGACCTGCTTATTACTGTCAGCCACAAGTGATGATTTGTCAATTGTCTAATTTTAAACATGTCTCCCTCTCTCTGTCTTTCTCTGTCTCCCTCTCAGCTGATTTCCAGTGACGCAGATGGGGCTATTCAGAGGGCAGGACGCTTCAGGGTGGAGAATGGCTCATCAGATGAGGTACACAGTATAGTATTATACACTTTTGTGCACACATGCCCATACCCGTTCACTCAGCCTTATGTTGCTCTCACTAACCTCAGTAAATGATGAGCAGCCCAGTTTAGGCAGTAAATGATGCATGAGTTTGTTGTACCAATTTTTTTTTTAATTGGTACAACAAACTCAAGCGTAAGCAAATTGGATTTGGTAAATCAATTTTAGTTTATGGAAAAAATAACAGAAATTGAAGTAATTATTGAGGCGATAGTTTGTGTGTGTGTGTGTGTGTGTGTGTGTGTGTGTGTGTGTGTGTGTGTGTGTGTGTGTGTGTGTGTGTGTGTGTGTTGATTGTCAAACAGCAAATTTCCTCACATCTTTCTACATCTCTGGTTTGCCCTTTATTACATTATGATTAAATGATCATTTATTCACAGTAGCTTTAAGGAATAGTTCAACATTTGGAATATATGCTAATTTGCTTTCCTGCCAATAAGGTAGATGAAAGACTGATAGCACTCTCATTTCTGTATGGTAAATATGAATCCACAGCCAGGAGATGATTAGCTTAGTTTGGCATAAAGGGTGGAAGCAGGGGGAAACAGCTAGCCTGGCTCTGTCAAAGTCTACAAAGCACCTCTTAAGCTCACTAATCAACACAATTTATCTTGTTTGTTAAATCCGGACAAAAACGGAATGTGAAAAAAGAACAGGGAGTTATGTCTTGGCTAGCTGGCTGTTTAACCATGTTTTCCCAGTCTTTCTGCTAAGCTAAGCTAACCACCTACTGGCCCTAGCTTCACATTTATCATACATACATGAGGGGGGGTATGGATTATTCTCATCTAACTCTGGGCAAGAAAGCTCATAAGCATTTTCCCCCAAAATGTCAAAAAATATTCCTCTAATTGGACTCGTGTAACTGATTTACAGTAGTTGCTTAATGCATTGGTTCCCAAACTGGGGCTCAGGACCCACCTATCCTTGTACATCTCTATTTATCTTTTTCTTTTTTTTTTTTTTTTTTTTTTTTTTTGTTTTTGATGAATAGTTTTCATTGATTTGATTGATTAAAAAAAATTATTTTTTTTTTTTTTTTTGCTTGACTTTGGACTTGTGTTTGGACACATATGTGATTAGGGGTCACAAGTACACACTTTTTGAGGGGCACTAAAAAAAAAAAAAAAAAAAACAAAACATTAAATTATAATTTGAAAATTCAGTTAAAAAAAAAAAAAAAAAAAAAAGAAAAAGAAAAAATAAAATAATATACTGTATATAATATAAAAATATGTATAATAAAAAAAAAAAAAAAAAAAAAAAAAAAAAAAAAAAAAAATCCTCAAAGACAAAGCAGCAGCAGCACAGTCACATGTAGACCCTCGTTATCACTGACTGGACAGGACACTTATATTATATTTAATATATAAAATGCATCATTGGATACCACCGCCGCTCATAATATAATAATAGTTTTCTTTGAAAAAAAAAAAGAAGGTAACCCATTACTATAACGCCTCCTGTTTAGAATTTATAGGCAGCATATAAACATTTAATAAACGATTCAAAACATACTATAGTGTAGTTATAAACAGATATAGGTGTTTATTAATGTATTTGTTAATGACTGTAAAATATCTTGCAATAATATAATAAAGTTATAAATGTTGTCAAATACTTATAATAATAAATAAACACTTAAAATTGTCTTTGTGTCTGCTTTCAACTACATTATAGGGTATTATAAACCATGCATCAAATGTTTATGTACTGCTTATAAATGCTAAATAGACGGGGTAAAGTTTTCCCATGGAGGTAAATAATGTTGTTCTAAATGTCTCTGTACACAAAAGGTCTTTCCACTAACCAGATGTCCCGTTATCATTGTCCCAACTTACTGTAGATTGACAACATTTAACAGCTTTGTGACAACATAGTTGACAGACAGCTTCCTGTCTTATGTCCGTAAAAGTCATGATACTATTGTATTCTTATAAACTTTCAGTCTTTTGTCAACTAACCTCATGCTAAACAACCTCAGTATATCGTCCTCAGTTCAGTTTTAAATGTTGATCATCATGATACAACAATGATAAGAGCAAAAAGTCAGACTATAGTGTAGCTCACTGATTCCCAGCCCTGTACTGTAAACTGTACTGCTGCTTTGTGCAACAACATTCCACAGAGAAGACTGCTGTGACTCAAGCTGTGACCATCATGATGACAGTGTGGTGTGTGTGTGTGTGTCTGTGTGTGTCTCTGTGTGTGTGTGTGTGTGTGTGCATGTGTTTGACAAACAGACTTCGGACTACACTCCAGCAACCTGGAGGAGAACCGATGTCCATCTGGAGAATCCAGAGTACCACACCAGATGGTTCTTTAAGTACTTCCTGGGTAAAGGTCAGTGCTGCTCTGCTGTGCTCTGTTTGGAAAACTCACACTCACACACGGAGTAAGTGTGAGATAGAGAGAGAAATTTAGCGGGTGAGGGAGAGCGTATAGGTTGCTTTCAGATGCTGCAGAAATAAAATATCCTCTGAATTCATCCCCTGGTCCACAGGATAGTTCGTATCTTATGAAGTCAGGCATGTCCACACTCTACATTCAAGGCCTAAACTTGTTAGCGTCCAGCCGTATCCCCACTGAGAGTCTCAACTACGCTCTAATCCCATACACCACCAAGGGAGGAAGCCCGTGGAGGACAAACAGCCTCACCAGACGGAGCAAAGGCTTGCCTCCAACAGATAACACGTTTTACGATCGGACTGTGGGCTTCTGAAATCACCCAGCGCTGTGCAGCACACTAGCAGGAGCCATTCACAGGAGCCAGAGATTGTTAGAAAAAATACATTAAAATTGGTCACCTGTTCCTTCACCTCTCTGACCCTCATCATCTCACCATCCTCATTAACGCCCTGCCCGTTCTCAGACTCACAGCGTAGGTGGTGCGGCAAGTTGTTCAACAAAAGATCATTGTCCAGGTTTCCTTACTGTGACTCAAATCAGGAAGAATGCCCTCAGTTGAAAGGTTGAGATGACGGACAGAGCCAGTGATGGATGGAGATGATTGTGAAGAAAAATTAGAAAAGTCAGCAAGAGGAAGAAAAACATTGCATTTTTCTCCTCTAGCCAGGGTCATGTTCTAATCATGCTATGGCATGGGCAGATTAAAATGAGCCATGTCTGCAGAAATTTGGCTCGACCTGTTTGGACTGCAGCTGAGCCATCTGTGTCTCACAGCCTGAGCAGAGCTGACTGCATCGTACAACACAACACATTATGAACTCGAGGCCAGTTATTCCAACTCTATAATTTCCTGTCTGATGAAGCGCCCGATACAATAACTTGAAATCTGAATTTCTTCATGATTATGTGAAGAATAATAAAACTGTTTGTCTCCCTGTGGTCTTGCATTAGTTACAAATATAATTCCTGATTGTAGACACTTGTGCTGTACTGTACTCACACAGAGAAAAAGCTCAAGCTGGCTAAACTAATAAGTATATAAATGCAACCCAACCTTGCAAAGTCATTGCTTTCCTGAAGCATAAAAATGGCTAATGGAGAATAAACAGAGCCGGAAACCAAACGGAGAAAGAGAGTGATATTGTGGAATGAAGAAAACATTAGAGGAAGAAAAAGAATTAGACAAGGACAAAGACAGAGACAGCAATGCAGGCAGAGATTGTGCCTCTAATTGGGTTTGCTGGTCTGTTTGGCATTGTTTCTGAAGATGTTACCCTATCAACCAAAGAGGCATGAATGTGTGACTCTGCTGTGGTTTTGTCTGCAGAGCTTTGTCCGTGCCAGTGTCACACACAGAGAGAACTGGCGGTGGGGGGGAGTAAATGAAAGGGAAACAGAAAATAATGAAAGAAGGAGTGGGAAGGAGGACAAAATGGCAGAGAGAGACAGACCAAGACAGCAAGGGGATGAACGGGAGTGTTGAATACCTAAACATTTCAGAGGGAAAGGATATGAATCGGTCATTAAAAAGAGAACATAAACGTGCAGAAAAGTACATTTCCTACCTAAAATAAGTAAAACTTCAACATCATTTCCCCAGTCACACTTTGATGTTTTGATTCTGACATTCTCACATATGAAATATCCAGTGTATATGTGTAATTTTATCTGTATATTATCTCTGTCCCCCTCAGTCCACCAGAACTATGTGGGTACAGATGCAGATAAGAATCCCTTCTACTTGTCAGTTGTCCTCTCAGACCAGAACAACCAGCGGGTTCCTCAGTACAGAGCCATCCTCTGGAGAAAGACGGTGAGTTCACCATCTGTGCGCCTCAGATCCTTTACTTAAGTGGAAGCAGCAATACAACAATGTAAAAATACTGCATTACAAGTAAAAATCCTGCATTCAAATTTTTTAGTGAAATAACGGATCGTTTAACCTATTTGGGCCTCAAACTGTTATTTAAACGAAACCATCTGAGAAGGGAAGTATCTCTTTGGTGGAGCTGCTAACAACTCATAGGTATATGAAATGTGACAAGGGGCCCAAACAAAACACTGCTTTTGTAAGGGGTGACAGGCCAAAAAAGCCCGGAACCACTGGTGTTTTCTTGAAGATTGTATTGTGTTGTATAAGTTTATTATATGTTTTATTTCTGTAAAATCTTAATCTGAAAAGTAACTTGTAACTATAGCCGTCCGATAAATGTAGTGGAGTAAAAAGTTCAGTATTTTCCTCTGAGTTGTAGTGGAGTAGAAGTATAAAGCATACTCAAGTAAAGCAAAATTAGCTAGTAACAGTAAATTCAGTACTTGAGTAAATGTACTTAATTACTTTATGCCACTGCCTCACAAGAACTTCCCCCATCAGATGGGGAAGGTACTGGAACTTTTAGTACACTGGGGCACAGATTAATTGAACATGAGCATTGTCTGTTGAATACACAGTCGTAGGAGGTACTTTTACTTTGATCTAAATATGAGAAGGCACAAAATGGCATCTTGAGGGACTACGCTATTCCAATTTTGAGTCGCTGTGCTTGTAGGTGTGTGTGAGCGATGCATGTTCACTATTGTGTGTTTGCGGTGTGATGACTCAGCTTCATGACCAAGATAGCTTGGATCTAATTTTGGCCCGACTAGCTGATTAGGTTGGTGCACCTCTGCTGCCTGATCATATTGATTTGTCTTGTTTCTGTTAGACTCTAACTGGTACAAGATGTTGTTGTTGTTGTTGTTGTAGAACAGAACAACCTCGTTTGGCTTGAACTTCTCTGGTTTAATTTGGTTCTCTGTCACTAAATATGTTCAGTGCACTTTAGGGTTATACTGAGTTTGCATGATAGTCTTTTAACAATGAACCGAAGCGCAACAGGTTTGTAGATGAGCGCTTTATGATCCCCCTTCAATAACCTCGGAAATCGTTTCTGAGACGCATTAGAAAACATATTTTGATCAAGTGACTCCTCAGTGAAAAGGCCATTGAAGCCCACAGTACTAACAGTTTGTAATCACTGATCTGTGCCATTGTTGTTCCCTCAGGGCACTCTGAAGATCAGCCTCCCCTACAGCCCGACCAAAACACTATCAGTCAAGTCCATCCTCAGGTGAGAGGTGCAGCCTGGAGCTCTACGCTGACACGGTTAATTCGCTCTTTACAAAACACGTATGAGAATTAATATTGGTAGTTATCTTATGCTGGCACCGAAACATGAATACTTGCGTACAGTGTTGCTACATTTGATACCTAACAGCCGAGTCAGAGGCTCAAAAAAAAAAAAAACTAATAAAAGCTGACAAATTTTGTATAGCAGAGGGTTTTCTTGTCCACAGATATAAGTATGTTATGAAGTTATAGTTTTTTATAGTAAATTATGGCATAGTATATTGTAGTATATTAAATTATATTTGCAACAAGCTGCTTGTGTGTTTATTATTTTAACAAAATATCATCATACCTATATACCTGGGCCTTTATCTTTAATCTCCAATGGCTTGTGATGATATTTTATTAAAGATAAGATACACAAGCAGCTTGGTCTCTAAATATGTCTGCATCTATACAACAGCAAATGCTTTACCTCAATAACAGAGTAACATACTTACCGTTTGTGGCCATCATTGTTTTTGCTCGAATGAAATTCTTTGGCGTACAAGTGGAAGTGGAAAAATGAAGCATTCGCTCCTAAGACGAGCCTCCGCTTTTCTGTTTTGATAGTATGGATGAGGTTCAGTAGCATTTTATTGAGTCTGAATCCACTTCGAATCCGCTTAACAATATCTGAATCCTTTCAAATCCCTCATCAATTATTTTTTGGTCGTTTGTTTGGTGCAGAATAAAGGCATCCCTTAGTTTAAAAAAAAACAAAAAAACGTATTGTTTTTATTTCTGTCATCGCAGTAACAACAAATTTCAACCATTTTTTACAACAAAAGATATAAAGTAATATTCAAGAACTGTTAATCAGAGACTGACTATGAAAGAACTGTGACTCGAGTTTTGCCAGGTGGACTAGTACTGGACCACACACAATGCACTTAATGTTACCACTTAATGAAGGCAAACTCATGGCACTGGTACCAGCAGTAGGCTGAGGTGGAACACTTGCAGTTCTTAAGTTATCATAAATGCCAAAAGTTCTTACTCAAACTTGTAACATAACATGCATAGCAAGGGACTCGTCATTCCGTGCTTCTTTGTGACTAACGTCCTGCAAATTTTGCCTTTCACAGTTGTTTTGTTGGAACGTTTAAGGCAGTTCACAGTGTTCAGACAATCAGCCTTGTTAACATACTGTACGTAATCAGTTTTTTTTTTTTTTCTAGGGCGTCTGTAGTGTCAGAAAAAGAGGTAAAACAGACGAACGAAGGTGCTATCATGAATGAAAGATTCGATAAGGGATTCACTGGCTGCATAGCTTAACACATTTTTCCAACTTGGAACTGAAACCAAAATGGAATCAGCTATTGGAAGGCATCCATAAATATCAGTATAGGTTCAGGTGAACCCAGAAACAGTGTTTACAATAATTAAAAAATGATCTCCATCAAGTCTTTTACATAACATTATATTAAAATTATCATTCTTTACTTACATAAACAGATTATGTCACATGATGTCGGTTTGATGAAATAATAATTTGAATTAAAAAAAAAAAAGTTATATAAAAAGTAGCCTTTCTACTCGAAGAACTGCCCAATCTGGGAACACTGCTTCCATAGTTTCACTAGATATTTTACACTAGTACCCCACATATGTTGGAAAAAGCTATATTCTTGGGCATTCAGATCTTCAACAGTACATTTCCAGTAGAAGATTGGACCGTAAAAGGATGTAATGGGATGCATGAAACAGGAGACCGGAGATTATACATTCCTCAGGCTGAGGAGCGTCACCACTCAAACTCTGAATGAGTACAAATGGTACAAGCAGGTTGAGAAATCCCCTGTATCAGGTCTCATTTTTCTGTGTAACCCTTTGGGCTATTTGTCTTCCATTAATCCTTAACAGACCTTTATCTTTTTCTGTCACTACTTCCTCCACTCCTCCTTTTCCTCCTCCTCCTCCTCCTCCCCATGTCCTTGTTCCCAGTGCAATGAACATGGACAGGTTTGAGAAAGGCCCCAGGGAGATCCTCAACCCGGAGATTCAGAAGGTGAGAGTAACACCAGAGCATCGGCCCGCTCTGAAGGAAATGCAACACCGGTCCATTTCATGCCAGGCCTGCTCAGCAGCACACAAACTATATGGTATCCTCTGGTTGTGTCATCTCTACCTGGAGTGTTGGTCAGCGTAATCATAATAGCAATGTCCTCTTTCCTCAGGATCTGTTGGTGTTGGAGGAACAGGAGGTATGGGATGATACTGCTTTCACAATAAAGTTTAGCTTATTTGTTGATTGTTTTTTTTGTAGCTATCTGGCATTACTTCTTTAATGCCCTTTTGTTTGGTTTTCTTTTATGTAGCTTTCTTGTCAACCTCACACACCCCCATATCCAGTAAATACCACTTGTTCGATTCTTTGCTGTGTCTTTATCTGAGAAAAGAATCTTTAATAATGACTTACATTTGCAGGAACTACAGTTGTGATTTCTTAAGTTTTACCATCTTTATTAACTTTTGAATAATTGCACATTAAATGCATGCTATGAAGTCTGTCTTTACTTCTTACAATAGCAGCGCTGTCTGTCAATAGAAAATAATATTTAAATGCATAAATTGTAAATTGCTTATTAATTTTAACCAGCTATAATTTTTTAGGGTTCTGTCAACTTTAAATTTGGTGTCCTGTATGCCAAAGATGGACAGCTCACAGATGACGAGATGTTTAGCAATGGTAAATCCCTCTATACTCAACTTTTTTTACTGTCCACACCTATTAAAGGGACATTATGACATTTTGGGAAATGCGCTTATTCGCTTTCTTGCCAAGAGTTATATGGGACAATCAATACCACTCTCATATCCATCCGTTCAATATGTAGCTACAGCCGGCAGATGGTTAGCTTAGCTTAGCGTAAAAACTGGAAACGGGGTGAAACAGCTAGCCTGGCTGCTGGCTCCAGCTTCGTATTAAACAAACAGACATGAGAGTGTAAGTGATCTTCTCATCTAAGTCGCAGAAATAAAGTGAATAAATGCATTTCCTAAAATTTCAAAGTATCCCTTTAACAAAAGAGTATTTACTACAATAGAAGATATTTGCTAAGTCAAAAGTCCCATGTGTGTTTTAGAGATGGGGAGTGAGAGCTTTGATAAGTTTCTCAATCTGCTGGGGGATACAATTACGCTGCAGGGATGGGCAGGTTACCGCGGAGGGCTAGACACCAAGAGTAAGAGAGCGCACATCTGCTTAATCAAATTATATTTACATCAATTTAAAAGTAAATAGAGGCTTCTGAATGTGCCAGTGTTTATTCTTTGTCTTCTTCTGTTTTTGTCTCTTTTTACCTGCAGACGACACTACAGGAATTAAGTCCATCTACACAGTGTATCAGGGCCATGAGCTCATGTTCCATGTGTCCACCATGTTACCCTACTCTAAAGAGAACAAACAGCAGGTGGGTGGCTGTGTAGTTGTGCATTTTTTGTCTCTATTCTCACATTTATCGTTGTTGTTGCATTTCATTTGTATTTTACTTAGTTTTAAGTCCGTATTTGTTTTTGTTTTTTTTATTTAGAATTTATGTTTAGATTTGTTTTTTTTAGCCAAACGGGCTGGCTCTATGCATGGCCTTGTTAGTGAGTTGCTCCATCACCAGACTGAAATATCCTAACAACTATTGGAGGGATTGACAGGAAATTTTGTACAGACACCCATGGTCCCCAGGAGATGTGTTCTGATGGCTTAGTGGATCCCCTGACTTTCCTCTAGTGCCACTGTGATCTCGACAACTATTAGATGGATTTTCACGAAATTTGGTACATCCATTCATATTCGTTCAAGGCAATCCCTTTACTTTTCATCTCTCATCTAGCACCAGCATTGGGTCTCAGTTTTAGCTTGTTAAATACTTTCGTTGATGACAAAATTCAAGCAAGACTAATGACATTCCCTTCAGCCTGAGCTGTACTTTGTGTTTGGTGCAAATGAGCAAATATTAGCATGTTAACACACTAAACTAAGATGGTGAACCATATAAATATTATACGTCCAAAATGTCAATATGTTGGCATTCTCATTGTGAGCATTTCAGTATGCTGACCTTAGCATTTGTCTCAGTGCAGTGTTGTGCATTACTACAGTCTCATAGAGACAGCTGTAAGACTCTGCTAGCATGGCTTCAGACATTTAGACTTGTTATATGTTTACTCGTCCAAAAGAGACAGAAAACAACTTTGAAGATCTCACAGATCTCTCCGTAGTCTCATGTTGAGATAAACATTTCACCCTTTCTGCTATCCTTTTGTTGTCATCCTCTTTTTCTCTCTTTCGCTGTCTACTTTCACCATCAACTCTTGGCACAATTCTCACCCAAAGATTGGTCTCCTCTGGCTATGCAGTAAGAAGTACACTGGTGTTTGAGAAATTGTACAAACTTTAAATGCACATCGGTCACAGGTCTTCATCTCACTTTCATTTAGAAGATACAACACCACTTTAACAGTGCACTGATAGGAATTCAGTAAAATGGCAGCCAACTTGGATAAATTTGGACACTTTAGGAACAAAAGGAGAAGAAAGGAAATCATCGCTTTACTGTACAATGCCAATATTACTGAGTATGAATTAAAAGGGCTGGTGCATATCAGATCTGACGCATTAGTGTATTTCATCTTAAGATAAAAAAAAGAAATTCTGGCTGTCAATAAACAGTATTTGCTTGTACTTCATACGAGTGTAGCTGCCGGTCTGTTACTTGTCTCCAAACCAACTGAGAGACAAGAACTGCAGTCATATGGTAGAATATGACTTGAGTTTTTCTGCAATGTCAGTTCACTTTAATTGGTGAAGTTGTAGTGTTCATTTCATCCACCACACAAAAACAGCATCCTGACGATTTGTATAGTCTTACCAGTAGTGGGGCTAAAAATGCGTAATGCTAGAGGAAAGGCAATGTGCTGATTAAAATTAAGAGAATTTATCCTCTTTGGAGCGTGATTGTGCAAAGGGAATCTCAGAGTAGTCTGTCTCTTAGATAATGAACAGCTGATGTGCAAAGTTGACATTTAAGCCTGATTGTAGGCCCAGAAAAAAAGCTCACAGTATCCAAAAAAGAAAAGGGGTCCTCCTCTGAGAAGCATGAATATGTGTGTTAAAATTCATGGAAAACTGTGAATTAACTTTCTTGTGTATAAGAGGGAATTATGACTGGATGGTGGTGCTCAAAGAAATGGGAGCGAAAAGGGAGTCAACTAAACCTTAAGGATTCCCCCTTTGAGAACCATGAATATCCACAGCAAGTTTCATGGAAATGAAAAGGTCGAAAGGTCGTACAGGTCACCTAATTGTTAGGATTCATCCACTGGGGACCATGAATATCTATATTACACAACCTGAAGCTGACCAGTAGTTATTGAGATGTCTTTCTCTGGAAAAAAGTACTGGACTGACAAACAAAACAGAGCAAATAAAAAAAGAGAAAAAATATATTAAATTGTAACTGACAGGGGGAGGATGGGTGGAAAAGAGAATGAAATAAAATAGCAAAGTAGAAATGGCAAAACAAACTGTTGAGACAGGAGTTCGTGCAGTAGATGTGCTTGATGTTACTGCCTCAGAAGTTCTGAGATCAAAGAGCCGAAATTATCACTGTTTCTCGTAGTGAGGGTGGTGTGAGAGCTTGGAAAATGTTTGCTATTAGAGTTACACCCTCTTCCACACACATGCACACACGTTTACACATTATGTACTCATTACCACAGCCCTGTTTGGTATGTCATCAACAGAGGGATGAAAGGACTACGTGTTATGTAAAAGGGATAATTTTGTAACGACAAACCCACAGAGAAGAATCCCCCAGCAGAATAGTTTCATTCAGCTCTACAGAGCGTTTACGCGTCAGCTCAGCTCATTGTTTGGGTTTTACAGCCCACAACTTTACTGTTTACAGATTTACAGATACTACAGTCAGCTGTTTCCGTGAAAAAGCTCAGATAAACCCACTTAACGCTGCCTTCCCAGGACCAAACAAAGTTAGCAGCTAGCTTGAGCATTTAGCAGCTAAATCGCCAGATATTTCCCTCAGGAGTCCAAGGTTTTCCAACTGTGATGCACACCTCCCAAGGGGGCATGAGGCAGAGGCATGCTTGACGTGAAAGGCACAGGTGAACGCAGGTGTTCTGAAAACAAGAGGAAGTTTGTTATTGTAGTTTGGCCGCTGCTTTGGCCCACACGATCAGCAGTAGGAGCCGCGGCAGTGGCTGTGACACACAACTCATGGGGGTAATTACAGTACTTAAAACCATTGCCACCATTTGCATTGTACGCCTTATTTGGATCATAACTCAGTCAAATCTAAACACCCAAACATGAAACATGTATTTTTATATTCAGTGTAACTTCCAGTTTCCGATGATATCATTATCTCTGAAAGAGGTCCCGTGCAACACCAGGACTTACATTCATCAGGTGGACAGACTCCAAATGAATGCTAATTTTCCTGGATGTGTAAATACAAAACTGTTTGCTAATTTGTTTACTGTAGCAACTTTATAAGGTGATAATATATCAATGTTGTGTTCAAAGTTTGTTCCTTTGCCCCTAAGGGACCATAAAACCAATTAATCCAGGTGTAAAGACAATTCCTGTCACACATGAAACATAGAGTACTGAGGTTAGGCTGCTGTTTTTTAACTCATCTTTGTGTCTCTTTGGTCTGTCATCTCTGGCAGGTGGAAAGAAAGAGGCACATTGGAAATGACATTGTTACCATAGTATTCCAGGAAGGGGATGACGCATCGTCATCCTTCAAACCGTCTATGATCCGATCGCACTTCACTCGTATCCTTCACATGGAAAATGACTGTCAGAGAAATGAAGTGGCAATCAGCGACATGAGCTATGCTCAGAGGAGCTTTGGCTAATGAACAGAAAACTACATCAGCCCTGTCGGACTGTAGACATATGGAGTGCTATTGTGTCTACTATATAATCAGTGTTTCCTTTACTTTCACTTCCAGATATTTTTGCATTAGTTAGGTATAATAGCCAGAATGACAGTTACAGGTGAGTGGCTTTGGTTAATGCTGTGTTTATGGTGTTCCCTCCGGACTTTTTTTGACTGTTCCTACCTAAAAAACTCACTTTAATTCTGGCCACGAAGTCTTTTTGATTATTTCCGTGATTTCTTCCATTAAAAAGAGTACTTGACTTTACTTTACAATACTGTGTGATGTGCTATACATCCACTGTGAATGAAAGAGAGATTCTATATTTGCTCTCTGTCACAGGTTGAAGATTTTCTCAGAGGAGAGTGTTCCACTGTTTGGACCCCCTCTCCCATCTCCACCTGTATTTACTGATCACCACGAATTCAGGGACTTTTTATTAGTCAAATGTAAGAAAAAAACAAAAAACAAAGAAACTGCATCATAATATGGCCAATGAATCTGCATCATCTATGTTTCTCTTAAACTAATCTTTCTTCATCTCCGGCAGTAATCAATGGAGAGAAAGCCACACTGGAGACGCCAACGTTTGCCCAGAAGCGTCAGCGGACCCTTGACATGTTGATCCGCTCGCTCTACCAAGACCTCACGCCTGACCTGCACAAGGTACAGCTGCACTGCTGCCCACCAGTCTAGTATAAAGAACAGTTCTTGTCCACTCTTGGATGGACAAACTTTTTGGCAATCCAAAAAGTACACAGTTCGTAGTTCTCCTCCATCTCATCTCCTCCTTGTCACTTCACTCACTGGCAGCGACTGTAGCCACTGCTGAGCTGCATCTGCTGTATTCCACTGCAGCCCTCAGCCTGCCTCTGCATACTGCACCACGCCGACTGGATACTACTGCAATGCTGACTTTCTCAGAGCAGGGCTCTCTCTCCTCACATCACCCTTGTTCTTATTTTTCTTGTTTTTTTTCCCCCTCCTTTTACTGTTGCTCCCCACATGACCTACTGTAATTCTCACTGTGTTTCACTCCTGCTGTTCTCACCCCCTGCCAGGGTCAGTCTCTAAGACCCCTTTCTGCTTTCTTTTTCACTCCGTGTGTGTGTGTGTGTGTGTGTGTGTGTGTGTGTGTGTGTGTGTGTGTGTGTGTGTGTGTGTGTGTTTGTGTGTGTGTATGTCTGTTTGTGTGTGTGCAACATTTTGGCTGTTGGCGTTCCACGTTTAGGTTCCCTTTTCTCCTCAGAACATGTTAAACCGGCGGTCATTCAGCGACGTGCTGCCCGAGTCTCCAAAATCAGCACGCAAGAAGGAGGAGGCACGGCAGGCCGAATTTGTCAGAATAGGGCAGGTAAAAAAATAAAAAGCACAAAAGCACACACACACACACACACACACACACACACACACACACACACACACACACACACACACACACACACACACACACACACACACACACACACACACACAAACTCATGAAGACCAAACAACCAAAGCTCTGCAGTAAGTAGCCAGAGACACTAACATCAACAGGCACATTAACACACACAAACAGCATACATGGACAAACATACCAGATC
The DNA here is from genome assembly GCF_016859285.1 of Xiphias gladius. Classification (NCBI taxonomy): domain Eukaryota; kingdom Metazoa; phylum Chordata; class Actinopteri; order Istiophoriformes; family Xiphiidae; genus Xiphias; species Xiphias gladius. Next base: position 18,713,682 of record NC_053419.1, on the reverse strand, counting down.
ACATAAGAAACCTAGACACGCATGTACACTTAAACACATATTATTGATATAATTGGGTATAATATTAGCACCTGTAAAACTGTATATTAACATTAACTGGTTATATATAACTGGTCAGGAGAATAATCTAAAAGATGTATTGATAAAATACATATTTACATGTCATACTCTATTTGCTTCATTTTTTTGAACGAAAAAAATGAAGCAAATCAAAAAACAACAACAAAATAAATTGACAAACTAACAAATTATGCAAAAACTGGTTGTTGTATTTTTTTTATAATAAAGGTATAACAAAAACTAGAAATGCTATGTAAACCTTGGTATTGTAACTATGCTTAAAATTAATTGAGCTTCCTTTATACATGAATTATACATATACATATTCCTTTAAGTATGCTTGGTACCTGATTGTTGTTACTTGCATCTTTGCTACGAAGAACATTTCTTATTTCATCTTATTTTTGACTGATGTTCAGTTCTGGCTCTTTTTAGGACAATTTTAAATGTAAATTTTAAAATAGGCTAAAATCGCCTTTTTAACCAAAAAAAAACATAGTGGGCAGCCCTTAGTAGTGTCTGCTGTTATTCAACCTCCAGCAGTGAGGTAGGGCAGCCTGTTTATAGCCTGAGAGGGGGTGAGGGGGGACAAAGTGAGGGGAACAAAAATAGGATTTTGACAAGTGAGGGGGACGTGGAATTTATACTCTTGCCTGTCCAAAATTAAAAACGTGTACAGTTTCAACGTGGGAATGGTATGTCATAAAATGACAACGTAAGAAAAAAAAAACATAGAATGAAAAAAAAAGAAAGAGCAATGTCTGTGTTAACTCTGCACTATATAATATCCACATATCCAATACAGTTACGTAAGATCTGTGAAGCAGGTATGTGTAAAAACAATAGTTACCTATTTCAGGCAAACGAGAAGCATGAAACCATCATGTATGAAAATGATATCATAGTGAGCATTAATGCAGCAACTCTTTGTTATTCTGGAAAATGTTTCCTTACTTTATAGCCCAAGGTACAGAAGACTGGTTTAGTGTAAAATTGTTAAATTGCTTCACATTCTAAGGAGTCGTATAATTCCTGCTCCAATGACAGAGAATCTATTTTATAGATGGTTATTGTGCCTGGGAGATGTGATGCTGCTTTTGATCAGCTTCTGTTGTGGAGAACACTTAAGATTTGAGCTGTAATCAGGGGCTTTCAGCGGGACACGTCGCATAGATTTCCTGTCCGTGCTGAAATACAGCACCTTTTTTGTGAGACTTATACACACTTATCTGCCGGCGTTTTTTTCATTTTGACACAATGATCAGCTAAATGGAGAAAAATGCAGTTACAGGAAAAGCTACAGACACCTTTAAAAAACTAGCATCTCTCACTTGCGAGTCGGATCCGTGACTCTTTGTACTATGATAAAGTCGTTTAACAGCTAAAACTCCTGACAGACAGCTGAGTGAGCTGGACACCACGATGCAATGATAAGAACAGGCCTCTGAGCCACAGTCCAGTAGTCATTACTGGGCTATCACTCCTTTGTTCTGGATGCTGATGTATATGTAACAGTTATATAATTATACAAGAACAAAGTCTGAAAACACAGACAAGAAAAGAAAAACTTACAAAGTGTACATGTTTATGCCGCTAAAGTAATTCAGTCTCTCTCGTTTCCTTTGTTTGCTATCTTCATTTACCAACCCTTGTTCCTCTTTGTGTTACTGTTTATATATTCTACCTTGTTTCTGTTATTCTGTCGCTCTCTACTCTTAAACACAAAGCCGAGGCACCGACGCATTGTGCTGTAAAGCATGAAAACAAAGGAAGGTAGACGTGTCGAGTCATTGATTATTCAGTTTTGTAGAGACAAGGCGTTTGTCCTCAACTAAACTGACTCTCTGTGTGTTCACTAATTGTGTGATGCACATTATACACTGTGGTTTTCATGTTCTCATGGATGCCTGATAGGTCGGAATATGTATTTTTTGGATATTTTCTGAAGGATGGCAAAGTACACTGCACTGCAAAGCCATTGTTCTGTTTGTTGGTACTGATTTCATTATCTCCAGACTGCCTGTTTATGCAGATATGGAAATGGAAATGGCTGACTGTGCAGCTTGGATTGGAAATTGTCCAACTGATCAGATGGTTGTGGATTGAACATTCATGCAAACTATTCTATTTGAATTTTGAAGTGATTACACCTTTTATTTATCATGACACTTTTTTTACCGTTGCCAGTTTGCTTGTCCATCTCCTTTCCACCTCAGTGAGCTGTCTGTCACACTTCTCAGGGCCTAAATAAGCATGGAAACAAGGAAACGATAATGACAGGCCAGTTAAACATCAGTGATGGAATACAAGGTGCATAATTCAGCAAGCTCAGACCACTGCTTTCCTTCTTCGTGATGCATTCATATGCATGATTCACATGCAGCACACACTCGTTTATCCCTGGAAAGGGTCCAAGATTTGAAAGGCTTGTCCAGACATTGTTTAAGTAATTAGCACATTATTTATTTTAAGAAGTTACATTAGGCGTTGGTGTGAAATGTGTGTCGTATATGTTGTGCAGGCCTGCAGTGGCAGAAATAGTATAAAAGTAGTAAAAAATAGTACAAAAGTAAGTACAATTAATAAAGTGGTGTACTTAAGCTTTGAGGTACTTGTAGCTTACTAGAGTATATCAATTTTATGCTACTTTAGCTGTAGTTACTTGTTACGTCACAGATTTAAGATTTTATTGTTAAAAAAAAATTTGATAAGCTTATAAAAAACAATGCATCGTTAACGATTAAACCAGTTGGTTTCCAAATGCTTTGCCTTGTGACCGCTTACAGAAAATCTTTGTCCAATTGGAACCCATTGTCAAGTTTTAGATGTCTATGAGTTGTTAGTAGTACCAACAAAGAGTGATTTCCCCTCTAAAGGCCTCAGGTAGTTTTTTTTTAAATAATTGTTCAAGGCGCAGTGTGGTATGATGATCCATTAAAAAAAAGGTTAGATTTGAAAAAAGTCTGAAAAATACTAAATATCTGTGTATCTGTGACTTATATATCAATATATAAGTCACAAGGGCAATTTGATTGCAGAATGATGACTTTTACTTCTGATACTTTTAACTTTTTTGCTGATAATACTTGGTGGGATTTTGAACGCAGGACTTGTACTTGTAAAGGAGTATTTTTACATTTTTGTGTTGTGAGGGATGCATAAGCTTCCTCCAGCGCTTCTATCCAAAGCATACAGAACTGACCGACTATGTTGTGTGTCACACCTGATGCCATTTCCTCTCTAGGCTCTGAAACTGAAGACCATCGTGAGAGGAGATGCCCCGACCAGCCTTGTTACCACAGGCCTGTGCAGGAAAGAGGTGAGTCTCCGAGACTTCTTTGAGACGTGTCACCGCGCAAAATCTTCATCTTAACAAGTCATTTAATCTCTCAGTGAATCCTACAATCTTATTTTCTTTAAATAAGTTAGAAAATTAATTCCATATTTAAAATATTTACAAAGCAATTTTCCGCATTCGTAGAGTAGGTTTTTGTCGCCAATACTGATCAATTTATGAGAGTTTGAGATATCCTTTAACAAAATATTGGCCGATATTCTTGTGTATTATCACTTTTTTTCAAAGAATAGTGACCAAGAAATTAACTCAACTGAATATTTTACAGTTAAAAATAAACATGTAAGTGGTCTTGTGTGTTGTACTGCTACCAAATTAGCTCAAAAACGTCTTTGGCGTTACACACGTACCTGCGTAAATCAGCAATGAGCTCAAACTGGCTGATATATCTGCTCAGGTTTATTGGTCTAGAATCAAGATCTAGTTTCAAGTATTATTTTCTTGATATTAGAGCAGTAATCTGCCTCCATCTTGTCTTATACGTGAAAAAAATGCACAGGGAACAAGGGGCTTTATCCCACTTGACTTCACTTCCACCACTCATCTTGAAGTCTTTTACTTCATGATATGTATGCATGACTTGCCATCCTTATTATAGTAATTTTTGTACTATTCTGTCAAAGCAGGTGGAGAATAATTCTAATATCCGTGTCTCTGTGTATACCTAAATGTGTCTTTATGTCCGTGTATGCTGCAGCCATGGGAGTCCCAGTCGTTCTGCAGCACATTCCCCTATGAGATCGTGTGTGCTGACTCCTGGGGTCAGTCTCTGCTGGTTGCCACCGACACAGCAGGGGTCATGCTGCTGGATGGTGAGGTCAACCTAATCAATATCTCCCTATGTCCTCTTAAAAAAAAGCCACCCATCCATATCCATTCAATACTGCGCTCAGCAGAATGCCAAGGCCAACAGCTAACATGGTGATGATAATGATGTTGTCCACGTTTCAGGCCCTGATCCAGCTTTAGCCAACGCTGGTGAGTGCCGCGCAATCGATACTCCCATTCCTTGCTCTGAGGATTTTTTTTTTTTACAAATATTTCAACCTCAGCTATATTATATAGACATGTTTTTCAGATTTTACCTGTCTTTTTATTCTGATGTATGCGTTTTGCTTCAGAGATGCAGGCTCTGCCTCCAGCGCAAGTGTTTGACAAAACCATGGTGGTGAAGCAGATGCACGTTCTCGAGCCTCAGGACCTGCTTATCACCAGGGCTGACAAAGGTAGGCTTAGACCACAAGAAGCAGGAGAATCCTGCTTAACACCTCTCCTCCCTACACATCGGAGACCGCTTCCCCCGGCACCATCCTTTGTCATCGCAACATTCACTATTTTTGCAGCAGGACGGAATTAACAGCACATTTTCTTTCTCATTATTCCTATTCTCTCTCTTATTTCGTGTCTCTCATCTCGCTCTTTGCTGTTGAGTACCTCCTTGCCCTTTCCACCTCCATTGGTCCAGTGGAAACATCGATCACTCGCTGTGATCTAAGGAAGCTGACCTATAGAGAACCAATCCCTGTTGAGGTTATGTGTGAATGTGCGTGTGTGTGTGTGTGTGTGTGTGTATGTAGGAGAGAGTGTGTTTCTGTGTATCCTCGGGGACTAGTGTGACTGTGAGAGTGGAGTGGGCTTTAAAGGACTGACAGATTTGCAGACAAACAGATAAAACGAAACATGTAGGCCTATAAGCATAAAAAAAGACACAAATAGTAATAGAAGTTGCTGTGTACTAAAAAACAGCTGTAGGATTTGTCTCATGTTTGCGCCAACCAGAAGAGCATGTAATTAATTACCCTGCAGATGATTAGCTAATACTAATATTGACAAACAGGGTTGACTCAGTTTTGATAGTGATTATGGGATGGCAGTGGAAACATTTTGTCACGACTGTGTGTGGGCTTTGATAAGGCTTCTGAGAGAGCACCAGCCTTAAGAAGCCTTCTAGTAATCCTCCTGCAGTACAACACTATTGTCTGGCCGTAGGAGGATGCTAAAAAAAGAGATGGAAAATTAAGAGTAACCTTAATGCACAACAGAAGCGGCTTCTTGTTTGGTTTCCAGGGAAGGACGCTCGGCTCTATGTGTTCAGACTCAGCATGCTCAAGAGAGGCCTGGAGGAGAGGCAGCTTGTCAGAAGCAAGTGTGACAGCCGAGAAAATAAACTGGAAAAAACTAAAGGTACAACACAAGGCATGCAACAGAATGTTGCACACACTGCAGATGAGTCCCTGCAACAAACAAGCAAAATGTACTTTAATCTCTAGAAATCCTCTTTAATTCAGTTAAATTAAAAAATCAGTAGTCAAGTGTCCATTTTAACTCTGGAACAGGTTTTTCTTGCTGCGATCCTTTCTCCTGCTCATACTGGCCATTAAAAGATCCCTTCCTAGCACGTTTAGAATGAAAGAGATGAGGGACCAAATCCACAAACTAGATATTCAGGTTTATCTGAAGTTAATTTCAGGCTGCAGCTTTCTGAGTTAATCAAATCAAGTGGGTATCTTCTACCACTTGATTTGGGTATCATTAGAAGATAAACAAAGAACAGGGGTCAATGATTCGGCACACGGTGCACTGGAGTAATATAATGCTCCCTGTTTCAGTTTATTGAATCAAGAATTCTGAATTGAATTGTGATACCAAGAATTGGAATTTAATCGAATAATGAAATTGCAGAAGATTCCCACCCCTACTGAACAAACAAGATATAACAGGTCAGTTAGTGAGCTTGAGAGCACTAGTGCTTGCAGGTAGATTTTTTAAACTTTTGGACAAAGCCAGGACACACCCCCCCTCCTAAGCTAAGCTAACGATTTACTGACTCTAGCTTCATTTTTAGCGTACAGACATTAGAGTGGTATCGATCCTCTCATCTACTTCTGGATAAGAAAATTAAAAAGTGTTTTTCTCAAGCTGTCGAAAAAAACTGTCAAATCCGTTTCGTTTTCTCTGACTAGATGTTTGGGATATCATTCCGACTCCCAAACCATCCGCATCTCAGCTGTGGGTGAAAAATAAATGTTGTATCTAACAAAGACTAATCAAGACCAGTTAGTTTGAAACAAGTTTAATAATCTATTGCAAATGGTGCTTGACAAGATTATTTATATTTTATAGGAAAAAATAACGTTTAATCAGCCTACCACTGGATAGAGTGACATTGATGAACATCGTTTTTATAGCACAAACACACAACCTTTGACCTGCGGCTGCTGTCATGCCAGCTGTTTTTGGATGCATTGATCTGTGGGATGATGCCAGGGAACAACACCTACAGCACAACACATGCCCAGCGTACTTTCTGTCCCTCTATGTCAAATCCCTCCATTCTCCCTACCCCCTCCTTCTCCTCTTTGTCCCAGGCTGTCATTTATACTCTATCAACACCCACCACGGATCAGAGCTGAGGATAGTAGCAGCCATCAGGAACAAACTCCTCCTCATCACCAGGAAACATCCACGTTTCGAAGGCTTCAGCACCGTCGCCACGGGAGCAGATTCACCAGTGGAGGAGTTTCAGTACATACGGGTACAACAAACTCCACATAAATGAAAAAAAGGAATGAATAAATGGATATAAAATGAATTAATGGGTGAAGGAATTATTGAAGAGGATAATAGAATGTTAATTGACTTTTAAAGCTGCTGTCTCATAAAGAAGACATTAGATTCCTTTATAATTTCTCTCTAAAAATATTTATATATATTAGAGCAGGGGTTTTCAAAGTGTGAGGCCACCAACATGCTCGGAAGTTAGAGCTGCAGCATAGACTGTGACACAAAGTTCAGGGAGGCGATTAAGGTGGTTTTAAAATACCTTAACTGCCCTAATTTGCATCAAACATTGTGTTCCTTCTCGGAGTAATAACTCAGTCAAATCCAAGAACAGAGACTATGATACCCATGTTTTAGCATCAGCACGAATTCCAAAAAATCCAATGTTATTTATACTATATATTTACTAGCATATTAACTTTTTTCATATTGCTCTATAATTTTTTGCTGTCTCCTTTTGTCTGAGGGGGGACCCACAGTTCAGACTTTGAAAACCCCTGTCCTAAAGATATCAAAATATTATATACAGACAAACTTGTCTATGGCTATTAAAGTATTTAAAGTAATCCGTGTGTGAGCCCTGACGTTATTGTGTACCATCCACCCGACAGGAGATCTGTCTGTGTGACCCGCCGGTGGTGATGGCGCTGGTTGACGGGCCGACTGGGGAAAATGACAATATGATCTGTGTGGCCTACAAACATCAGTTTGACCTGATCAATGAGAGCACTGGAGATGCCTACCGGCTACATCATGTGGACGCCAATAGGGTGAGGCACACGTGGACACACATAAACTCACGCAAACCCTGATGGTTTTCTTTTTCTTTTCTTTGTTTTTTTTGTCATTTGCTTTCATGTGATGTTCGCTGAAGTTGAGAACTGAAATCCTCGGTTGACCCAGTTAGTTGCTTTATTTACCTCTCTGATTACCAGGCTGCTTCGGTGAATCAACACGTTGTTATTCACAGCCACCAGCTGGGGAGTAGCGGGAGGAGAAATGAGAAATGCGCAGGCTGGGGGATGAACAGCTGTTTTAATAAACCAACTTATTCTCCTTTAACCATTGCTCCTTTGAAAATGAAACCACAATAAGTAACAAACTGTAGCAGAAATATACACTCATCAGGCACTTTATTAGGAACACCAGGACACCTGCTTATTTATGCAATTATCCAATCAGGCAATCATGTAGCAGGCGTGCAGTGCATAAAATCATGCAGCTACAGGTCAGGATCTTCAGGTAATGTTCACATCAAACATCAGAAAAGGGGAAAAAATGTGATCTTAGTGATTTTGACCATAGTACGATTTTCGGTGCCAGAAGGTCTGGTTGGAGTATTTCTGAAACTGCTGATCCCCTGGGATTTTCACACACAACAGTCTCTAGACTTTACTCGGAGTGGTGCCAAAAAACAAAAAACATAAAGTGAGCAGCCGTTCTGCGAACAGAAACATCTTGTTGATGAGAGAGATGAGAGGAGAATGGGCAGGCAGGCCGCAGCTAACAAAAAGGCCACAGTAACTCAGATAACCACTGTTTACAACTGGGGTGAACAGAAAAGCGTCTCAGAATGCACAACATGCTGAGCCTTGAAGCAGATGGGCTACAACAGCAGAAGACCACGTTGGGTTCCACTCCTGTCAGCCGAGAACAGACACCTGAGGCTGCAGTGGGCACAGGCTCTCCAAAGGTGGGCAGTCAAAGACTGGAAAAACGTATCCTGGTCTGATGAATCTGGATTTCTGCTGAGGCACACAAATGGTAGGGTCATAATTTGGTGTCAACAGCATAAAATCCATGGACCCAACCTGCCTTGTGTTAATAGTCCAGGCCTGTGGTGGTGGTGTAATGGTGTGGGCATTGTTTTCTTGGCACATTTTTGGGTTCTTAATACCAATTAATCGTGGTTTGAATACCACAGTCTATCTGAATATCGTTGCTGACCATGTGCATCCCTTTATGGCCACAATTAACCATCTTGTAATGGCTACTTCCAGCACGATAATGTCACAAAGCAAAAGTCATTTCAAACCGGTTTCATGAACATGACAGTGAGTTCAGTGTACTTCAATGGGCTCCCCAATCACCGGATCTGAATCCACTAGAACACCTTTGGGATGTGTTAGAACAGGAGATTGGCAGTGTGAAGGTGCAGCTGAGAAAACTGCAGAAATTATGTGTTCCAATTATGTCAGCATGGACCAGAATCCAGGTGGAATCCACGCCATGAAAAACTGAGATTGTTTTGAGAGCAGAGGGAGGCACTAGCCAGTGTGGTGTGGTATGGTGTTCCTAATAACTTGCTCAGTGATTGTATATTTTGTATTACCTACAGACAGGTGAAAAAATTAAAGGAAAAACCTGAAAAATGAGTGGAGTAAAATAATGACAATGGCCCCATCCATAGGTTGCGGGCGCTCACTGAATGGTTTGATGAGTATGAAAATAATGTGTATCATATGCTGTGGCTTTCGCAGTCACCAGATCTCAACCCGACTGAACACCTATGGGACATTAGGGACTGACATCTTAGACAGCGCTCTCCACAACCATCATCAAAACATCCAAATTAGGGAATATCTTTTGGAGGAATGGTTTTACATCCCTCTAAAAAAGTTCTAGAGACTTGGAGAATCAATGCGAAGGAGAATTGAAGCTGCTGTGGCAGCACGTGGTGGCCCAACACCTGAATAAGACACTTTATGTTGTTTTTTCCTTAAATATGTCACCCGTCTGTAGATGGTTGCCCGGTACCCTAAGGGCATGTGACCTGACATGATCTGTTAAAAACAGTCTCTTGTATCTGACCTTTGGATCTTGGTGAAATGATTCAACTAAACTGACTTGTCTCTGCCTGCAGGTAAACTTTGTGGCAGCCATCGATGTGTATGAAGACGGGGAGGCAGGTCTGCTGTTGTGTTACAACTGTGAGTCTTCCTTTAACATCTGAACATTTCAGAGGTTATGTTATTCAGGTCTCTGTTTCTAATGTCAGTATTGAGCCTTAATTGTTTTTTTTCTCTGCCACTGGAATAAAAATCATTGTAACCAATGCTCCAGAATATGAAGAGTCAGAGACAGATTTTGAAAATGTAGCTGTCTACTTTTTCTTTTGTCTGTAGTTTTATGTCTGGATATAAGGACAAATAGCTCTCAAGTTACGGTAAAATTCTTCTCTCGGTCCTTGTTCAAAACACAGAAGAAAAACAACAGTAAACTGAAGAAGCCGAAGCATTTAATTTGAAAGTTGAGCTTGTGTCCTCTGTATCTATTACAGATATTTGTTACTATAAGAAAGTTTGTCCGTTTAATGGCTCCACACCGATGATCCAGTCCAACACCTCCGACTTCCACTTCAGCTGGAACCAGATGCCCAATGCTATTGGTAGGTTACCACAGCAACAATGCTTGAACCCCACCCTGCCCATGCTGGGCCTGGCCGGAGCTTGCTGTTGCCATGGAAACACCATGTTTAGCCACAAGCACCCAATTGGCCTTTGTGATTATCTGTGTGTGTTTGTGTTTTATTGTGTGTGTGCATGTTATGATTAATGCAGAAGGTGATGAAATGAAAACACAACTGGTACTAAACCTGAGTCCCTGAGCCTGTTGATAACAATGGGCAGCTGCTCTAGGTTTGCCGTGCATACTATAATGTGCCCTCCTCTCTCACACACGCACACACACACACACACACACACACACACACACACACACACACACACACACAAAACAAGCATTAAGAAAATTTGCTGAGTAATAAAGCAAATATACTGAAACATACTGGAGACCCTCAGTTTGAAAGCAACTGATAAAGCTCCCCTAATCAATATTTTTGTATTAACAATTGACCAAATAAATATGTGCAATGTGAAAGCAGTCGGGTGCCGACAGAAAATAATCACCCACCTAGTGTTGCCAAATATTTTGGATGGAAAGTAGCTAAAACCCGCTCAAATAGTTGCTAAATGTCGCTAGATGACGTTGTATGCTGATTTGCATATTAATGACATCATTGTCTATTCCCTGTATTTACAAATATACAAAATTTTATAAAATAGAAATTAAATAAATGAAGTCAAACTACACGTAACTGCCTATAACTAGCTTTGTCATTAGCTATTTATATTTTTCAAGCTTACCATCACATCTACCTCTAACTTCAGAAAACATTTTATGTAGGCTGTTGTATAAACTGAGGAACTGAGGTGCCATCAATAGAGAAGATCCAGACACTGGAATAAACTCACCCTCGTGAAACAATAAAACTTAAATAGTCAAGTTAAATCATTTAGAACGAAAAGGAGAAGCAGTCTTCCGGACAAAGATGGCGATTGGTCGTTAGGTACGCACATTCACAGCTCATTCATATTTCTGTCTGGCTGCTGATTGTTTGATTGAATGTGCTGCTGCCCCCCCCCCACCTCCTCCCTCTGTCACCGAGGTCATCATATCAACATTATCGGACAATAATATGTCAATGTTTTTTTCACAGTTTGTGAAAACTTACTTCATGCAGGTTTAAGTTTTGATATTTGAGTGTAAGAGATATAAATAGATTAAAAAAAAGAACAAAAAACATAACTATCACTTCCATTTTCAGTCTTGGTTTCACCCAGTCCAGTCAACCAAAGCTTGTTATTGTACCAGCTCTTTGAGTGGCACATTAAAATACCCACTCGATCAGATCCAAGTTTTCTTTTTCCCCACCTAAGTTGCACCCATAGGATGGTGTGTATTTGTCGACACAGTCTCCCATGCTGGGCAACTGCAACTTTGTAGTGGATTTCACATCAAACAGCGTAGAGAAGGATGTTCCAGAGCCCCGAGGAGAAACGCTCATTTTTCTGCATATTTTGTTAGCTAATGATGGCATTTCAAAATGCCTTTCTGGGTGAAACTATTAAATATCTCGAATTGTGGGAGTTGAGCAAATTTCAAAACGTTTCAACTTCTTCAACTTCCGCTCTCACGATCATTTGCTGCTTGTTTTATCATATGCTTGTGTTTTCTTTGTAGTTTGTGCATTTCCTTACATCCTGGCCTTCACAACGGACTCCATCGAGATCCGACTGGTGGTCAATGGCAACCTTGTGTACACAGCAGTGGTCCCAGAGCTACAGTTGGCTGCTTCACGGGTCAGTATGATTTACAGCTAACACAACGTTATGGCCACGCCCTGCTTTTGTCAACAGTGAGAGCAACTTTGTCAAAAAATTATTTAGTTTAGATTTCATTATTCTATGTCCAAAACGGGTTAGATAATTGGGTAATAGAGATGCATTATGTGTGTGCTTACAACACATTGGTGTTCACTATAACAAAAAGCCCTCCCAGGTTGTGAGTGTTTTCAGTGTGTTCAGGCTACACTGCGTTATAGAAGGAGCTGTCTCAGCTCTGTCATTTCGATCAATCTTTATTACCCTAGTGGGAAATATGGCTGGCAATATGCATGGCTACAAAGCAATAACACTCTCATAATTCATACACATAGAAGATTTTAAACAGACCACAGTTCACCTGGTATCAAATAAATACTTTTCTTCCTCTATTCTCATTCAGTCTCTTCCGTTATTTCTTTTTTCTTTTCATGTTTCACCCTATGCCTCCATCCTTTCTGTCCCTTTCCTCTTAATATTTCCTGAAAGTATCTCACCCCCTCTCCCTATGTCTTTCTGTTTTTTCCACCCACAGTCGGACATCTATTTTGTTTCGTCAGCTCCGGTGAGCTCAGCCTCCAACTGCAGTTCAAGAGACACCAGTTCCCAGAGTTCTCCGCAGACGCCCACCGGCTACGAGATGCCCGTGTTCCCTTCGCCGCTCGGTGATGGTAAGGCCTTCAAAGCAAAAGTACCAGAGCATGATGATATTAGCGCTTCCATATAAAAAGTTTTTTAAAATGTCAGTGTCGCCTGCAGACCTATTTGACTTTGGAGGATCTGTTATCCCAGAGCTTGGGGTCCATTTACATTGACAGCAGAATGGTTCATTGAAGCCGCAACCTTTCCCCTCTAGGGTTAGGGTTAGTTTCCCAGAGTTGAATCATGTGTTGATATTTAATTGTATCCATCTCTCCAATGACTATTACCTCATCTTTTCTCATTGTAATAATACTGATATAAATCATAGTGGTACTGCAGAAACAAGTGTCCTTTCCATACTTTTTTAAATTTAGCTTATACAACCCTACAGATAGATTTTAAATATTTCAGCTCATTACCTACAAATCTTGTTAATTTTACATTATAGCTGACCATTTTTCAAAGCTTTCACATTAATCTCAAATCTTACATGCAGCCATTTGCTTCCATTTATTTCAGTAAGGTACGAAAATCAACTTGCATCAAATTGAAACCTGCAAAAAACTTTCAAATGTCAAGTATTTCTCTATAACATTGAACGTTCATTACTAACTAAGCAACAATCAAAGATAGAGTTTGGTAAAATAAATAAAAAGCTGGTGCATGGAAATATGTGTCAACAACTTTTTCAAACCACTGAGAAGCGCACACACAAAATGAAAGATACAGAAATCTCTCAAATGAAACAGCCCAACCTGTTGTAACTTAGGCAGAAAGCGTTCGTGCAGAACCTCATTGTTCAGAGTAAGAAGATGATTTAGAAAATTGGTTTTTCAGGACTTTTAAAAAGAAAGAATGAAAGATAATCCAATAGAGTGAATAATTCAGTGCTTTTGTTTTACTGTCACTCTTACACTTCATTGCAAGCCTGGATAATTTTGAAAACTTTGCCTGCTGGTGCGTTCAAAGGCCTTATGACATGCAAGAGTTTGCTCCTGACAAGAGCCATGTTACTGCTGAAAAGCAGTAACACGGTAAAAAGGATCGTGTGACTTTTGGCCGGTGTTATTCTATATTTTCTTAATGTCCACGGATCCCATTGATCATATCAATCCTCATATTAATGTAAATTTCACAGTCTGTCTCTAAATACTTTCTGACTTCAGTTTATAGCAAATGTTACTCAAAACAGGAGTAAATAGTGTTTTTGTGGACTGTTTTCAGTGGTTGATTACTACACACTTTGTGCTCTAGTGAGCATTTACAGCAGTAGGACTTTGTTTGAGGGATTGCCTCCAGATTAACTATGGTCATTGTAATGAAGAATCATGTCAACAATGGAGATCTATGGCATGGAAGAATAAGGTATATCAGACTTTGGATACACAGACTATACTATCAATTAAATGCTGATCTAGTTTTTTTCATGAGATTTGTTGACATTAAGAAGAGTATAGAATATCACCAGACGTGTCCTTTAATGGATTACTGGTGGGCAGCCCAACTCTCAGATTACGGCTCATCCATGAACACACCCGTTTTCAAAACAGTCATCCATATAACCTAACTTTAATGCAATGATAACATGACAGAAAAAAAAATCAAGGCAACAAAATGTCCACTGTGATGGATTACCTGCCTCTCGCAACTTTCCAGTATCAACAAACTGACATTCGTACGATAGTTAAATGAATGGAGGTCTATGGTTGCAACAAAGGTAGGAATCGATATGACATGCAAAATGGTTGGCGGTTATGTAAATGGGATTTGTAGTTAAACGGGCTAAAACATGCAAAAGTATCATTATGATCTTTGAAGTTCTCACTAACCGCAAATCACAAAAAGAGGAACCAACTAATCGCCCACAAACCTCCCACCACCAGCGCCATTGAAGGGACACAGTGCGTGTCCTCAGAGGCAGAGAATGCTTTCAAGGATGATTAAGGATCAATACGAGCCCCTCCCTTCCACCCTCCGGCCCAGTTTTACTTCCCCCTCCATCTTTTATTGTGCGTTTGGCCATTCGGAGTTACCCCTCCCCCCCCGCGGCTGACCTCTTTCAGATTGATACAACTCTCTGGAACTGGGGCATCTTTGTGATGCACAGCTGTTGTCAGTGACTTACAGGTTTGTCAGTCAGCATGAGCCAACCGAATGATGGCTGACGGTAGTGTGAACTCCTCTATGTTAATTAGACTTTCTAGCCGTTTGAAAGGACACTAAGTCATCCTCAGCCTCATCCATGTAACTCTGACCGCTGCGGTGAAGGACAAAGCTTGAGGAAAACAGTTATTAAAATGTCCTAGTTGTCTAGCTGCTGCTGCACCATCAAGGCAGTCTTTTCCTAATGGGAGTGGGTATTTACGGGTCTCATTAAGGCTAACAGGGAGGAAGGTTTGGCTATCGCTGCTGTAATTAGCCGAGGACGGGCTTTATGCTTTTAGGCTGCTTCGGGTAATCATTTCTCTCAAAGGGATTTTCATTTTCTTTCACGTTTTAGCTGGTTATGCATATTACTAAGCATAACCAGGACTCGTACTGCTAACAGAGAACCTATTTTGTGTGTGAACCTAAATGTATCTGTTGTGTGTGTTCAGTTTGTGTAACCCTCTTCTTCATCCCTGGTTCAGATTCTATACGGATCCCCTATGGTACCAAGCTATCCCTGTACATGTCTAAGGACGCCGAAGGTACTGCAGGATTCTCCCACAACTCGTCCACAGTTCATGAAAACGCTCATAATGCTGCCCCACTAACATGCACGTGCTCCCAGAGTGTATCACCCTGTCTGCTCCAAGGCGGCATGTTGACTTGAACGTTGGTTGAATGTTAAGTGAACATTATGCCCCCCCCCCCTTCTGTCATAACTAATTAAAGCATAAGTGCAAGGAGAAAATGAGAAGGGGGGAAAGGTGATAGAGTGCAAAGTAAAGAAGTGAGGCAGAGGAGATAACGTTGATCAAGCTAGAGAGTTTTCAGAATTACAGGAGGAAGAGAGGAGGAGGCGCAGAAAAGGTGCATGAGTATGAGAGAAAAGGGAGGGGTTGTGTACAAGCAGGAGGTTGGGAGAGAAGGAGGGAGAAAAGGGAAAGAGGGAAGGAGAAGACACGTCTGCCGCAGCATGATTTACAGATTGCACTGTCGCCATGGAGACTTTTGTCAGCCCTCTCTTCGATCCAAAGTGGTTGTCCAAACAGCGGTGCCACATTCTGAGGGTGAGGCTAGGTGGGGGTGGGCGATAGCAGGGGGAGGGGGAGGCGGAAGAAGGGGGAGAGGGGTGGAAGGGGTGCTGACAAAAATCCCATCCTCTAACTGCCTGTGCACCTGCTGTATCTGCTCCTTGGGGAGGGTTTCATCTGATCTAATCGCATCAGTAACGTGAACAAGATGCTGTTACTGATGTGGCCGCCGCCTACCTCCACTGGCTTAAACACACGCCAAAGACCTACAGTAAAACAGCTTGCCGCTCAGGAGAATTCACCTTCAATTAGTGCTGAAAACACTCACTTCTCATTTCATTTGCCAGTGTGATGGACACTTCCCCTGGTCCAGAAACGCATGTGGAATATATTGATCTCTGTGATTATATATTCCAAATAACTGCATGTTTTCTCGCATTGTGGTTTTATTGCCATTTTTGCTGTACACCAGCACAGGTACAGGAGAGGGGGTCTGTAACAACACTAACACAGAGTACCTGTCAAACATCAGCAGTGACCCTCTATTTTTCTCCCCGGCTCTTTACTCACCTATCACCTGCTGACATTTCAGATGAGACGGTCCTGTTTGTGCAGCGTTGCCTCCACATTGATTCAGTCTCATCCGTGTTACTACCAGCCTGCCTCAATGGAGAGGAGCATGGCTGCGAAACTGCAATACTGCTCCCTGATGGCACAGTTGGCCACTGCAGGTTGGCACATTGCAGCTTTGCGAGCAGATCGTGCCCTTTTAAAAAAACTCCAAATATCCATTTAATGTGTCCGAAAGACACTGTAAGCATTTAAAGTCTCTGCTGAATGACTGATGGGCTTAACTAAATGGCTACAACTGAATAGTTATATTACAGTAGCTTTCTATATTAAGGATGATTAATTTTAAGATCACATGCTGTTTTAGTAAATAGGGCTATTAATCACTTTAGATTGCCTCATTTGAATACGGAGATTTGGTCGTATTGTATCAGCTTGTCAACTCCCAGACTTGTTAAAAATACAATATGAGTGTGGGTGTGTCAGTGACAGTGAGTTTTTGAGTTTATATGGGGTCACATAAAAGGTAATTTTGCATATTTTAGTTCATAATCTACCAGTCACATATGCTTTACACACATTAACAGTGACTATTTTTGTCACTTTTATTTTAATTAAAGCTTTGTAGGCTCATGCTGTTGCCAGCACGTGTCTGTTTTGAAAACGTTCTCTATCAGTGTATTCAAGGACATTCGTGTTTATTATGAATGACGTGACAAGTTCACATTAAGCTTTTGAAATTGACAGTATGTTCGCTTGCTGTTTGTGTTGTAAGTTTGACTTTCTGACAATGCAGCACATGAGAGCACTGCTTTAGTCAGTCAAGTGTCAGGGGCTCCTCAAATGCACCACTGAGACGAACAGTTCGGCATTCTGGGAAATGCGCTTATACTCACTCTCTTGCTGAGAGTTACAGTAGATGAGGGGATTGATACCACCACTCTCATGTCTGTACGCTACATACAAAGATACGGGTAGCAGGTGGTTAGTATATCTTAGCCTTAAAACTGTAAACAGGGACAAACAGCCAGTCTGCTCTGGCCAAAGGTAACGAAATCCACCTACCGACAAACCTAAAGCTCACTCAATATCACATTATCTGTTGTTTAATTTGTGTTATAAGAAAAATAGCTGTAACTTTGTGAATTCTTATCTTCCGTTATTGAACAGATTAAATAAAACAAGAAACCTTGTTGTTTATTAATGAGCTTTAAAGGTGCTAGTAGGTGGATTTTCTCACTTTTGGACAGAACCAGGCTAGCTGTTTCCCCCCGCTCCCAGTCTTTATGCTAAGCTAAGCTAGCCACCAGCTGGCTCCTGCTTCATATTCAGCGCACAGAGATGAGACTGGTATCGATCTTCTCCTCTGACTCTCAGCAAGAAGGCATATAAGTGTATTTTCCAAAATGTCAAACCATTTCTCTAAAAAATTTCATTGCCCCTAACTGAATTACCATGCACTAGTAATTTTGAAAAAAAAATTCAAATGACAAAATATTCAGTGGCTGCATGGAGAGTCTAAAAAGATATGGTATGCTTTAAATGTATACGTTTTTGTAGCTAATGGCCTAATTCATGCAAAAAACACTATTTTGTTTCAGACCAGGAGTTTCAAACATTTCTCATTCACTGCCTGGCATTCCTCTCCCTTTTTATTTGTCTCTTTTCCTACGTCCATTCCCATCGTGGCTCTTTTTATTTCTTGTTTCATGTCCTCTCTCATCATCTGCCTTGTCCCCTCCTTAATTTCCTGACTTTACTCCTCGGCTTTCTCCTTTTTTTCCATCCTTCTCTTCCTCTGGGTTTTTCTTCCTCCCAGGTGAAGCAGCATGTAAGCACATCTTCAAGATCCCTCTGTGTAACCTGGTGGGCCGCAGTATTGAAAGACCCCTCAAGTCCCCTCTGGTCAACAAAGTGCAGACAGCGCCAGCCCCCATGATGCCCCCAACTCCCCTCATCTCTGCAACGCACTCACTTTCCCTGTCCCGCATGGAGATCAAAGAGATAGCCAGCCGCACACGGAAGGAGCTGCTCGGTAAACTTAAAAACTGTTATACACCTAATAATGAATTTACTTTGTGTTAATGTAATCAAAGTGTTAAAGCAATAGTTATACATTTTGGGAAAAATGTTTAGTAGCTTTCTTGCTGAGAGTTATATGAGAAGAACTTTACCATTATCAGGTCTGTATGCTAAATATAAAGCTACAGCCAGCAACCGGTTAGCTTAGGTTAGCATAAAGACTGGAAATGGGGAAATGGCAAGCATGGCTCTATGTAAAGATAATAAAGGCCAACTACCAGCACCTCCAAAGCTCAGTAATAGGCATGTTATACCCTGGGCTATTCCTCGACGGGGAAGCAGAGGAGACCCCAAGTGGTCACGGTTCCTGAACAAACAGTAGTCCGGCAAGCAACTCTCCAAAAAAAACCCCACAACCTGTCGTTTTTCACTTTGTTTTTTTTTTTTGTTTTTGTTTTTTAAGAGAAACAAACAAGGTTCCCTCTGTTTCCAATTTATGCTAAGCTAAGCTAGCCAGCCAATGGTTGTAGCTTCATACTGAAGAGACTGTATAGGAGTGGTATTGGTCTTGTCATCTAACTCTCGGCAAGAAAGCGAGAAAGCTTATTTCCCCAATGTCAAAATATTCCTTAAAGTCCTGTCCATTTTCTGTTACCTCGTACCAATGAAGGCTTGACAGAGGAACCAAGTGGGAAGTCAGACAGTGGAACGGTCAAACAGAGGAAGATGAGCAAGAAGAACACTGAGGAAGAGCCCAAAGCACGAGCACTGACATCAACAAACAGTGACAGGTGACAGTGACAGATTCAGCAGCAGCAACACATTTAACAGTCGCATAATGTCATTTGAGCTTGAGTCATATCTCTGTGTGCGCAACAGGCTAGCCTCAGAGTCCATTGAAGCAGACCTGGACATCCAGCTGCATTGCTCGTCCAGTTCAGAGGCTGAGCCAGAGAAGGTGGTGCTGCGAGCGGAGAGCCCGCCTCTCGCCGGCGCGTTCACCCTCTCAACATCCTTTGAAGAAGATGTCCTGGACCTAAAGTGAAGACAATCCCATCGTGCACTTCTCTGCCCACCCACTCCTGTACTGTCACCATTATTTTATTGTTTTGGTTGGTTTGTTTTTAAGTTGTTGTTTGTTGGATCCTTTTTTCTTGTCGTCCTTTGTTTATATCCCTGTATCTTGGGTCTCTCCATTCATCGGATAAGATGGGTGCAGTGGGAGTTAGAAGCCGTGTCTGTGTGCGTGTTTGTTTTCGTGAGCAGTCCCTCCGCCACTGTGTGTTGGGTGTTTGTGTTGCCCTGCAGCAAAATAACCCAAAGAGGCGAGGAGGTTGTGTAAGATGCCGTGGTTTATCCAGCGTTCTGCAGCAGCTTCGAGATAATGTTAGCGGTTTGATCCCGAACCACAAACTGAATGTAACTCTACACACCGAGGCACGGCAAAAAATCTCTGCGTTCACGATGCCCTCGAAAGTTGCCGGAGCTTAATATGTGTTGTATATTATGTGATTAATTCCAATCCACTTTCAAATGTTGTATGATATGCATATGTATGTGTACATCTGTTTATACATGAAAATGCATACACAGCGACAGGCGTGTATGCTTGTCATGCCTGTGATGCATATTTATAGATATATTATAAAAATCCATTTTATTCCCATATTTAGTAAAAGTATGATGTTTTATGCTCTCTGCACATATTAGTCCTTATTCTTCTCCTTATTCACAGTACACAGGTAGACAGGGCTGGAGGCAAGGTCTCCCACAAGTGCCATTTCCCAGCATCCTCCACTGAACTACACCTCGAACAGCCACCGTATTCTGTCTGACAGTAGCAGCCATGATTGTAGTCCACATTAGATTACTACAGTGACCCACAACTCCTTTCATTCAGGATAAATTCACTTTCTGGAGGCGCGCTCGCGAAGCCACATGCACTAAACATTTTACTCCGTGAGAATGAGCCGACCTTAAATCTGCATGACCCGCCTTTGCTAAAAGTATTGTGTCTTCTGCGCCAAAAACATAGCTTCTTTGGAAACCATGAGGTCTGTGACATCAGGCCAAGTATAACAGCAGAAAGCGAACCACAACCTGAAATGACAGAAGAAGTGTTAAGTAATGTTAAAAGGAAAAAAGCGGGGTTTTTTTTACTACACTGTCATGTGAGCTCAAGTACGATGGTACGGCAAGGGAGTTATAGACAAACCACAAGTTTTTGGCTAAAACTAAACTTAAAATGCACTATATTGTCATAAACTGAAATGGTCAAAGCATAATTTTGTCACAAAATAAAAATGAGCCAATACTATCATGACTACTCACTACAGTAAAATAAAATTAAGTGTGAAATATTTTTAGTTTTTGTCTCTTTCTGTATGTGGAAGGTGCAGAAAGGCAGTGAACTTTGAAGTGGTCCCAATTATTGAAACATTAATGTAGAAATTTAAAAAAATATTTTGTTTATATTGCACAGAACCCATTTCAAATACGTACAGAAAACAATCTCTTAATTTAGATAGTAGAAGTTTTAGGAAAATGCTGCCTTTACCCAAGTAAAATTAAAACCAAGAGTAAACGGAAAAAAATATAAACTAAATAGTGTTAGAATGTTAAGGTGGAATATTAAAAACAAAAATAACTAACTACAACTGAAAAGCATGTAAAATTGGGAAACTATAAAAAAACAAATAACCCTATTAGGGATTGAGCAATGGCTAGGACCAGCTACTTTAAAAATAAATGTTTTCTATCATTGGAAATCTTAGCCCGGCTGTTTTGATTCCAGATGTCCAGTGAAAGACTGATTTACAGCTGGGACTGATGGGTTGACCAATGGGCCAATCCGCCGGACACCGGTGACACTGCAGTCTTCTTTCATCCCCATTTCACCACCATTTGTCCATTGACAAACAGCTACACGTGTCTTGAAAGCAAACACACAGATACACAGTTAAATTCACTGATCAGTAATATATCATTAACTGACCTTACAGGTTTTTGGTCAGACTCTGGTCTGGACCCTTAACTGGTCCACCTTCATTCAAAATCTGTCTAGAGAAGGAGAATTCTTAGCCTGCATGAGGAAGATTTTATTCCTGCTGCAGTCCCTGACACCCTGGTTTTCATTATTATGTAAATTTGAACTCAATCCTGGGCAGAGACTCAAAAGAGACAGATTAAAGAGGGAGAACTAAAGAGATTAAAAGAAGATCAGCACAGGCTGAGATATTCTGACTTCTAGTGTTTGATGGATCCTACATTTCCCATAATGCAGCTCAATAGCATCGTTCACTAGACCCCCTTCTCAATACCCACTTCCTTCAAACGTCTTTCTTCCCAGTTTGTAATGCAGGCTTTCTGTTACAAAAATTTTATGCTGCGTTCATGTCATGTTGTTATCGTAATTACGAGTTTGTGACTAGTAATAGCATTCATGTCAATATGCAAGTCGTAATTACAACTGGGAAACTCCGAAGTTCCAGCATATAAGTTCCAATATATCCAACATAAGTGCCTGAAACCAAGACAAATAAAGATGCCTCACATCAGCCAAAGACCATTGTTCAGTGTAATTAAACCCAAATTGAATGGACATGGTGTTATATTGTCAGTGAGCAGTATTTGAATCCTCACACAACCAACCCAGTACTCATGCGGCCGCCATGATGAATGCTCACAAGTCGTTGGCATTGGAATCCTTCTCATGTGAGATGAATGCAACACAATGCTGCATTCACGCGACACTGGCAGATTGGGAAGAATAGGAAAAACACCCCACGTCCTGACTTGGAGGTGTTCAAGCACTATTCCACGGTGGTTAGCCCTGGTGCTAACTAGTGTGGTGGCACCAGATAAACAGCCTAAAAGATTGACTTTTGTTGTGTTACGTGTCTGTAGCAGGTCGTTACCAAGTGAAACCAGATACAAACCAACATTTTAGAATTACTGTGGATTTTTTATTTTGGGTGTAACTGTTGACATGTCTGCAGTTCTTCTCACCAACTGGGCTATATTGTCGGTGTCAGAAATCGCCGATATCTCCGACTGACGTGAGCGTTTTTGACACTCGGCTGCTCCTAATCACGGTTTAAACAATTTGACGTGAATGCGGCATAAGTCTCTTTGACTTTACTTTTTCTTTGGCTTTACAAAACCCCCTCTAAAACCGCAGAAAAACATTATAAAACTTTTTTCACAGGCTGCATAGTACTTCTCATAGCAAGTAAACTGAACTTCATGTGTAAAAGCAGTTGAGTGCCCCTTTAAAATGGAAACGAAATTACAAAGGTATACACTTAAAGACCACAAAAGGCATGTTAGTCCAGGTTCTTTACAGGCTCTCCCTCTCTTGGGGCTTTGTTTGGGCAAGCAGCTCTACAGCAGCCCAGGCCAGGTGTGAACAATTACCTGCGACTACCTCGCTGCAGGATAAATCACCTGCAGTGGCCTGGGTCCTGATGAAGCAGCAGTAGCTCAGAGGCACGAATCTGGAAAAGTTTGGTCTCAAACACACGGGCAGTAAACGGTCGTCCTTCTCAAATCCAAAATATGAAAACACTTTTTCTTTACTGAGAGAGTTAAAACAAGTGGTGTGGGTCAGTGTGAAGGCTGAGTCTAACATGTAATGTCTTGGGTAAACGAACACTAGACAGTCAGTCAAACCAAAGGAGACAGCTTTAAGGGTTAACAAGGCAAACTGGGAGCAGTGGTTCTGACTATGCTAAAGTTGGCATGCGAGTGCCTCTACGCGGTGGGTCCACAACGCAGCAGCCTTCAGATCTTGCATGAGCCTCCTCTTCCTCCTTTTTCCCTCATGCCTTCCCTTCATTCTCCAACTTCCTGTCTCAGTGTGAACCCCTCACTCACGATAACACAACTCAGAAAACTAAGAAGGGAGGAAGAAGAAGAAGAAGAAGAAGGGGAGGGGGGGGTTTACAAAGGTACTCTACTTTAGTATTTATTGCTCTGAATGAGTGTGGGTGACTAGGGGAACGCCGCTTCTCCCACTGATGTTGTTCCTATTTCTCCTGTATTTGTCAAGTACTCTTTGTTTCTACCTCCCCTTGGCATTTTCACTGTTTTTGTTCGTTTTTTAGGTTTTTTTTTTGTTTTGTTTTTTTGTATTTGAATCTATATTTACTGTTTAGACTGTTGCTGAACCTCTCTGTGATATCAAAACGAAAGAAAAATTAACAAAAAAAACACCAAGTGTCTTAAAATATTGTATTGCCATTGTTTTTAATGCCAAGTACCACTTGTAAATGTTTGTGTATCAAATGTGGCCTCAAATGAAACTGAACTATATTATTATTATTATGATTATTATTATTATTGTTATTATTTGAGCAGTTATTTTAAACAAGTGCTGTAGACCACTGCTGTGAAAGTAGTTGATTCTGTTCATTGATATGTAATAAATATTTATGAAATTTGAAGTTTATTCGTTTTTTTTGTTTGTTTGTTTGTTTGTTTGTTTGTTTTCTGCTTTTTTAATAATCTTTCATGGGACATTTTGAGCCCTGTGGGACTACCAGCAGAGTTTTTTAATTAATTTTGGAATAATCGCTTTCCCACAGTGCACCGGGAGTCGAGGTTTGAACCAATGTTAAACGGCTGAATAAGCCAAACGTTCTGTCCCTGGTGCCTGGAGAGCTGCTTGGTGCAACTAGGCACCGAATCCAGTATTTGAAAGGGAGGATAATGGATAAGAAATGGATGATGGATAAGAAACAGCCAAAAAAAGCACTGACTGCAGTCTTATCTTAGAGAAATAGGTTGAGGAAATTCCGCTGCCCGGATTGCAAAGACAAAGACGCAACAACTCACTTCACCGGGCGTCGCGTCGCCAGGAAGGCTCTAACGGGCCCCACACCCTACGCGCAATCTGCAGATGCTTTCCTTCTCCTTTCCCTCTCCCAGCAGTGCCTACTGGGGATCCACGCATCTACGCTACAAAACGCACCTCGGCCACTCATTCATAGTTATTTCTTTTTACCTGACCCTTTCGTCGCTCTCCGTTCAGCCGAGCAGTTTTCTATGGTCGGGAGCCTTTCCTGTGTCTGCGTGCGAGTCGTGCGTGTGACTGATGCCAAGCTCCTGTCGTGTGTGAGCTCACTGCAACTCGGATTCTCGCAGCCTCACTTGCGAAAGATCTCTGAATCGCTGGAACCTTTTATCACCTCGAACTGCTCGCGACACACGACGGCGCGGTTTCTCGAGGATAAAAGCCGCGTCTCGCCACTCAAAGTTTTGACTTCTACCAAAACAACATGTCTGCCTCTGTAATAAAGTGATATTTAGTATGACTGTACAAAAACAAAACCGGAGAGTCGAAGCCCTTGCTAAGTCCCATCTGTGGTGCCAGGTAGAGCAGTTCAGACGTGATCACTCAAGAAGCCACACAACTTGTGTTCCCAGAAGATGAAAATTGGAACCAGCAGTTTGTCGATCAGTCATGTATGTGTGTGGCCACAAGGTGGGGATAAACAATGATGTAACTGCGGTACGATGAAACGGTTGTTTCCGTTTTTTTTTTTCCAGTTTATTGTTGAAGCTGCTCGTTGAAGCTCTGCCACTCACTGCCCTCCCTCCTCTTTGAAGGGGCCTACACCCACTGAACACTAGACCAACCTATCCACAATAAACTGATCTCCTAGCAGGGAGCTGCCAGGGGCAACGAAGTTAGAGCTTTGGTGAGAGTTTTCCCCTGATCTGACGTGAAAAACTTGTGTGTGTGTGTGTGTGTGTGGGTGTAGTGTGTGTGTGTGTGTGTGTGTGAGTCAGCTCCTGTGAGTTCAGCGGCTGAAAGATCGAGTAGCAAAGAGAGGAAAAGTGACGGGTAGAGGATGGAAGACATGTGCCTTTTACCCCTGAAGTTACAGGCAGGTTGAGACGACCACACCGCTTACGCATACACAAGATATAGACACACCCCTGTCCCTGGCAGGGTACAGTCTTTATGTTTCACCCAGATCATATGTATTACTAAGGCTCATTCATTCAAAGCGAAGGATTTTCCATTGCTTCCTCGTTCTCCGGGTTTGTTATATTTCCTTTGTTTAGATAAGAAAAACTCTATAATCACAAAACATTCCTGCTCTGTAATTTCAGGTTTAGTCCTCATCACTGGCAATTGGACGACTAAGAATACTTCGTCCTGGAAAACTGTTACTTGGAGCCGCATATATATAACACACAGGAGAGAGAAACAATTGTGCAAGAGACGATTTGAAAACAGAAGGAATAACAGGACATTCTGCAAGTGATTTGAGCCGCTTGACACACATAACACATGTACTGTCGCCTTGTGCAGTGTGTGTATTCATGACTGAGCGCCCCAAAAAGTCTTTCATACTGTCTATACGGCTTCCCAGCGCCGTCCAGCCGCTCAGGATACAGCAGAGAACACAGCACAGTCGAAAGGTCTTACATAATAGGTGGAGGAATGCTGGAGCTGTGCCGCAGACTTCTGGATCATCTCACGCTCTCACACACACACACACACACACACACACAATGTGGGGCCCTGTCCCCTTAAAACTGGAACACAGTGTCTCCGCACAACCAGGCAAAGTTGACAATAATCCCACTACTAAACTACAATTAAATATGTGAATAAATTACTGAATTAATAAATTATGATCCAGTAAAGCATTGGCCGGCTTGGTTGTAATGTTTAATTGCTTGCAAAAATGTATCTAGGGAGTCAAAAACATCAGTGTATGAAATAAACTGAATAATAAATTATTATTACAATAGTCTGACAACAGTCTTGAAATATGTTTTCACAGATAAAATTAAAATATTACATATCAGAACACACCTTCCACTATTTTGTATGTTCTTTCTTTCTCTGCAGGTTGTTGTTCGATTCATTTCTCAGTCTGTGTTAGATTTCCTTTCTTCTTCCTCGGAAGGAAGTTGAGAGACAGTTTTAACTCGCACAGCAAAAGCATCAACTTGTATTCCACAGAATCCTATTGAAATCTTTAAGCACATCATCGGTCATCAGGCCAACACCCATTTAAGGTTTTAGCTGAAGGTTGCGTTCGAATGTTAACACAGCAGAGGGAATAACCACACAGGAAACAGATGAAGCCACGAAAATATTCGCGAGTGGCTTGAGCCAAATGTCTACAGCTAACCGTGAGTGAGTTTTAAATTCCGTCATCATTTCAAAAAAACCTGGTTTTAAAGAAGCAAAACCAAGCGAGCGATAACCTTCATTTGCATTTTAAATGCACGAGTACAGTACAACATGTCAACTTCAATAAACTTTTAACATTCTCACATTTGTAAATAGAACAATAAAAATACTGACAAAATCTGACAAAACCCAGCATTGGCATAATCACACACCTTGCGGTATATTGCACTCTCACTGACATTCTTGTCTTTTCCGTCCTCCCTCCCGGGAGGCCTCTCGGTGTCATCCGCGCGCTTTTCCTGACACAGGCCGCAAATCCTAGCCGACGTTTTCCGAGCCAGAGCACCGCCTCCGCTTCGGCCCCTCATTCCCGGACACTTAGGCATACGCCGCAACCGCCACGAGAATCTGCAGCGCCATGGAGACACAGGGTATCTGTGCGACGACGTAGGCCAGAGAGCGGGTCGGCGCGCGCAGGGCGAACAGGTAGGCGACGCTGTGCAGCACGCGGCCCACAAAGAAGACAAGGTAGTGGAGGCGGGCCACGGCCAGTGAGGGCCCAGTCAGGGAGTAGATGGCACCCAGGAAGAGGAAGGGGAGGATGTTCTCGAGGTCGTTCAGATGAGCTCTATAGGAGAGAAAAGATTCAGTCACACCTACGTAAATCCTTATGTGACTACAGACACACATGTTTTTCGTGGCCTGTAATGTTGTCACTCATCTACCTAAACCGCGATGATGACATACTACAAATTATTCCTCAATTATTTCAGTTACTCATGACAGTCTTGGATTACGGTGCGGTTTCCTGGAAAATTGGCTGTCTGGAGTAAAAAAAGATCTTGCTTAACCAATGCAGGGATTTTTCGTTTCAGGTGACTCATCAGGTCCATTCAGGCTTGTGAAAACCTACTCATGTCACTCGCATCAAACAGTAGTAAACGTATGAGACTTTCTCCTTCTAGCAGCACAGTCAGGCTGTTTATCCGCCTCGCTACTTTCCTGCTTCCTCTCCTCCCATTGTGCTCGAGCCTGTGATAACATTCGTCCGAGAAACCCGCTTTGTTCCCAATTCTTTCGGAAGGAGTACGTTACAAAAGAAGGGATTAGGCTCGCAGGATACTTTAACACATCGTGTTGTAGCATGAGTTAATCGCCAGGCCAGATTGAAAAAAAAAAACAAACAAACAACAGAGAGCAGAATCGGTAAACTGCTGCCATTGCA
This sequence comes from Xiphias gladius, assembly GCF_016859285.1. NCBI lineage: Eukaryota > Metazoa > Chordata > Actinopteri > Istiophoriformes > Xiphiidae > Xiphias > Xiphias gladius. The sequence continues at coordinate 18,685,751 of NC_053419.1, read as the reverse complement.
CAGTTGTTACCCATCGCAAGATCGTGGAAAGTCCAGGACAGACCGAAAAGGAGAACACATAAGGAAAAGCTTTTACTACTGGAAAAACATCTGCTTTCCTCACTATTGCCACGGATCATGACAAGTTAAGACAAAACCAAGCCAAACCAAGCTAGCACAGGCTGCCAAATCGCGTTGGAAATCACTGGAGGAAAACACATGTTCTCACTGAAGAGTTGCATCTATATGGAAAAATTTCAGCCCCCCCAAAAAAAAGCTGTAATTAAAAACAAGTACAGGGACTTAGGCATTTGCAGGAAATCCTAAACTGAGGTTTGCAAGCCTTATTGTTTTTCTTTCCATTATTTTCATTATGTGGCACGGGCATGTTGGTAAAATGTACTGTTGCACGCCACAGAAATCCAAGAGGCTTCCACAGAGGCGCTTAACCCTTCGTGTGCGTGACCCTTTCACCTTTCAACGTAAGGTATTCCTGATCAGACACAGAAGGATGATCACAACAGCAGTATCCCGACGTAGAAACGGTACAGCACGAAGTGAATAGGATTTATGATGCTGTCAGTGGTAGGAAGTACCCGAGTGCATTTATGCAAGTACTGCACATAAGCACAAAATTTGAAGTACTTGCACTTTACATGGGTATTTCCATTTAATGCCCTTTTTGTTCTTTTACTCCAATACAATTCCGAGGCAACTATAGTACTTTTTACTTCACTACATTTATTTGAAACCAACAGGCAACTTAACGAATTAATATTTTACATATGACCGGCTCATGAAATATATAGCATTGTTATAGATTATCGTTCCAAACAGTAAATAAAATATTACCTTGACCAAGAGTGGTAGTAAAATTCTGCTTAAATCTGACTGTATCAGTATTAAAAATCCAATAACAATCCAATTAAAGTTATAATATATTATAATACAGGCCATGTCGTTGCGTTGGGTACCATACTGGTTAAGCCTACTCAATCCGTCAGTACATGTTGCTTATGATACTTGAGTAACGTTTTCGACGCAGGACTCCTTAAGTTGTAACGGAGTACATTTATGTTGCGATACTGCTACTTTTATTTTTTTTTTAAGATTTAAAGCTGAATACCTCGCCCACCGCTGGATGCTGCAGTACCGGTGGGTAATCTAGTCACAAATAACTTTTTGTGTTTTGTTTTCTTTTGTTTTTCACGATTATAGTCTGTTTTTGGAAAGTAGCGACTCTGAAAGCACTGCAAAGTAAACAAGTTTTGTTTTTGTTTTTTTGCTTTTTCTTTTTTATAAAGTCAAAGCACGTCGCGAAGGGAACTTTCTGCTCTCACCTCCGGCATCTTTCCACAGATGGATCCTCTCTGTGAAACTGTAAACCTCCGTGTCTCAGCGCGTCCTCCGGGTTGGCAAAAGCCTTTCGGGAAAGAAAAAAAAAAGAAAAGAAAGAAAAGAAAAGAAAAGAGAAGAGAAAAAAAACACTTTTCATCAGTGAACAATTCCCCGGTGCTGATATCACGTTGCATTGAGAGTTTTTCACCGCTGTTATCCTCAAGTTCTTTCCCCACGACGGACTCACCTTTTTACGCAGCCTGATTTGCCCCGTTACTATCGCTATGGTGTACATCTTGACCACCAGAAGCACGCCGTAGAAGACGAAACAGGAGAAAGCCTCGTTTCTGATCATGACTGCCGCCGCTGCTGCTCTCAATCGGGCCGTCCCGGGGGGCGAGTTGCGGAAGAGGGGGGCTCGAGGATCGGTGCATGCGTAACGCCGCTGAAAGCGAGAGTGAGGGCGAGAGGGGAGGCTTTTTTGTAAGCCGGCTGTCGGTGAGGCCCCCACCCACCTAGCGATGATGATGAGCTGCCGAGAGGAAGCAGCAATGTGTCATTCATTTTTTCATTGGTCTTTCCACGAATCCCAGACCGGAGAGTGAAATGCCTCGGCGCGCCAAAAAACGGTTCCCCGTGGCTATAATTCAGTAGTCACACGGGGACTATTGCAACACAGTAAAAGTATTCATCAGGAAGCCAAACAACTCATTTCACTACAAACCTCATCCTGTTTCATAAGGGTTTTTTATTTTAATTTTCCAGTAAAATGCTGATGAGAGGATTATCAGTTTATTACTTTTTATTTGCACTTTTTCACTATGATTGTCTATGATTTACTTTTACTACTTTTCTAATGTGAACTGCGGTAGCTACATATATACTACACGCCACTGTATAAGCTATTGATCACTTAAATGCTGGCAAAAAGGACTACAGTGATTTTATTTTTTATTTTTTTTCAAAATCTTGTGATTTGAGAAATTACTCCTTGGCAGCGTTGCTATAAAATACCATGTTTTACCACATTGAATAAACATGGCCTTTGAAATAGAAACTTAAAATTTTAAGATGAATAATACAACTTCAAAATGTCTTTTCAAACCAGGTCTATCTTTAATAAGTTTGTGAAAAACATTTACAAAAAATTTTTGGAAAAAAAAAAAAGAAAAAGAAAAACCTGAAGAACATTTAAGGCAAAAAAACTAACATTCCAGCCGTTTAAAACAAATAAATACTCTCACAAGTATTGGCGTCTGCCTGAACATTAAACACCGAACACACGTAAACACAAAAAATATGACCAAAAATCATCAGGCGGTGACCTAACACAAGCTGTTGTATGTGTGTACGTACAAGGACTGTATGAGGGAATGGCTGGACGAATGTCAAGCAACTGAGTGACTAAGCGAATGACCAAAGTGAATGAAAATGCAAAATGTTTATACAAAAAGTAACTGGAAAAACAAAGTCTGAAGCTCGTCCAGGCAAATAAACTGAAATTCCAGCCATGTAGATAAGAAATACAGTACTTTACCAAGTGTTGCAGTCTGTCTACACACTGAACTCTGAACACGAACAAAGACTGAGTGAGTGACTAAAGGCATGAGTACATGAGTGATCAAGTAAAACCTGGTAAATGAGGGAGAAAGTGACAGATTGATGAGTAAGTCAGGGATTAACACTGTGTGTGTGTGTGTGTGTGTGTGTGTGTGTGTGTGTGTGTGTGTGTGTGTGTGTGTGTGTGTGCGTGTGTGTGTGTGTGTGTGTATGCGCCTGAATGGCAGGGTTCATTGACTTGTATAAATACCCACTCAATGCCCAAGTAAATAAAGCTGCAAGATGAATGTAGTGGAGTAGAAAGTACAACATTTCCCTCTTAAATGTAGTGGAGTATGAAGTATGAAGTAGCGTCAAATGGTGGCCTACCTCAAAACTGTACTCAAGCACAGTACTTGAATAAAGTTCCACTCCGCCACTGCACATGAGTCTCGTGTAAAAGAGAGGAACAGCGTAGTTTAGGATCATTTTTGTGACTTCAAGTGTCACAATAAAGTCACATCCTCTCTTTCAGTAAAGAAAAATATAAATCTTCAAGATGTGTCTTAGCCAGAGAGGTGAGAGAGGGCTGTTAACATTACATGTTGGAAAGTCAAAAAAAAACGCACACAAAAAAGATGCAAAACAATCACAAAGAAATGCAAAATGATCAAAAAGAGACACAAAACGACTGAAAAAGACACAAAACTACTAAAAAGAGATGCAAAACAACTCTAAAGAGACATGAAATGACTCCAAACGATGCAGCCACATAGTTGTGATGGTTCGAGGTCTCTTACATGTCTGTATGCAGGAGCCTATTGGTTCATAGTCTGTCCACGCCTGCAAGCTCTTTTAAAGTTACACAGCAGAAGCTATTTAGTGATATGATTTCATATTAGAATATTTAAAGTTGTTTTTGGTAATCATTTATTAAACAGCATCAATAATGTAACTATTAATAATGTACAGTTCATTATTGCCAAGAACTAGGGCTTTAGATTTGTGTCTTAACACGTTTAGTCATTCTACACATAACCTTTATACCCTGTAAAACTATGCCCCAGTCAGCCCCACCCTCTCTGCCTGTTTAAAAACCCGCAATTGAAACCCTCTCTACAGCTTAAATCATATTAATGAGGTATGTGTCATGCCATTGGGAGAAAAGAAAAAAACAATTTCTCCTCGCCATACTCACATCGCCTGCGTCAGAGACTCGACAGAGCCAGCATGTCTCTTCTTTTTGCGTATTGTGGTGGTCACGCGGGTAAAATTATTGCAAGACTGCTGGCGAGACATGGGCTGCGTGGTTGGTTGCAAAACAAGGGATATTTCTATCCCGATCGGGATTCTAGTGGAACTAAGATCCGGCATCTTTGGTTGCTCAACACTCCACCCTGTCGTCATTTTACGTAGTACAGTATTATGAAAACATTTAGTTGATGACAGCTGTGGTAGGATGTAATACATTTACTGAAGTACTGTACTTAACTACGGTTTTAAGGCACTTGTACTTCACTTGAGTACTTTTATGCCACTTTATACTTCTACTCCACTACATTTCAGAGGCAACTATTGTACTTGTTAATCCACTACATTTATCTGTCAGCTATAGTTACTGGTTACTTTTCAGACCATTCATTTTTACAGAGAAGAGCTACCAGTTTTTAAAGTGATATATTGTTAAAGGCTAACTACTCTAGAGGATACAAAGAATACATAAACGACAGTACTTAGCATAAAAATTATTACGCAGATCAAAATTTGACATACAAAACAAAAAAATCATGTAATCATACATGATGTACTGTAATCATAAATATAATTTTGAAAATAGGACACATTGTTACAGATTAAACTACTCAGCAGTATATAAAGAAACCTCAACCAACTACAACAGTAAAATGCTATTTCCACATTATTTACAATAATCCAATGATAAATAATAATATATCAATAACAGAGGCTGTTTGTTGGCATAACAAATACTTTTACTTTTTAATTTATTAATACAGTTGCTGATAATAACTCTGTACTTTCACTTGAGCACAGAGTTCGAAAAAGAATTCAGATCGTTTACCTGCATGTGTAAAAGTACAGAAGTCTTATAAGGTCAGTCAAAGTCAAAGTACTCGCGATGCAGAATGTCATCTTTCAAAATGGTGCATTTTTACTGTACATTTATTATTGTTTTAACTGATGCCTTAACGGTTAGGCAGCATTTTAATGTTTTATTTGGTTGGGGTGGAGCTAGTTTTAATTACTACATTCAGTATAGTGTTGCTTGTAATGATTAATCGTATTTCATAAACTGATATTATTTTGGTTTTTGTTTTTTTGTATGTTTTGTTTTGGGGGGTTTTTTTCAATGTAAAATCCTATTCTGTCACCAGCAGATGAATGTAGTGAAGACTGTACTTAAATACAACACCAGACTAATTGTACTTTGTGGCTTTCCACCACTGCTTGAGCAAGACTTTGAATGCAGGACTCTTTCTTGTAATAGATTACGTTTACATTATTGTTTTGCTACTTTTACTTCAGTAAAAGATCTGAATATGTCTTCCACCACTGGATATCGTGATACTAAAATTTGTGATAAAACCCATCTGGAAAACTCTTCTAAAAACAACCCCTGCAAAAAGATAGATCTGATTTTAAGAAAAACAACCAACATCACTCACATTGTATTTCTCTTCAACACCAATCAACACATTTATTGCACATGTCCTGCCTATTTCATCATGTTCATTTACACATTTGTACTATGGCTCCTCTTGGTCAAGTGTTAGCCATCGGTCCCCTGGGTTTGCCAGTCCAAGGTGAGAGAGCTGCCTGAGCTGGTGTCATCACAGCAGTCCTCGGCATCAGAGAAAGACGACATGTAGTGGAGGCCTGTCACTCTGTGGTAGCCCCCCTGGAGCATCTGTGGGTAGGCGGTGAGCTCCATGGCCCTGCGGCCGGTCCTGCTCACTCTCACAGTCCACATGTCGACCAGCTGGGAACACATGGCGCAGCCCATTGTGTGTGCAAACGCGTCGGGAGACAGGTTATACAGGTCTACTACACGCTACTCTACACGCTCACGAGGGCATCGGTACACATACCCCTCCTCAGGACGTGTAATTCACCTGTTTCATTAATGTGTTTTGCAGGTGCGGACAGGAAGCAAGAAGCATTTCATTAGTACGTGCACCTGCGACACAGAAATATATTTACATGTATCGACATCTAATGTTTTCACGTACCTTTAATAATCCAGTATTATTGTAAAATATTGTAAAATATATTCCCAAAATACACATTACATACAAATTACTGCTGTTTCATACATTGTTGAAGCATGATCACATTTGTTCCATATATTTGCCAGCTGTATCTAAATATTAGAGGAAAAAAAGCTGACACATAGTCATTATATTTTGCAAACATTCGTGTAAATGACACTATACTGGCATATACTGAGCCTCCTTTAGTGACTTATTTTTATAAACAGGCTTTTAATCCGTTTTCATTCCTTTCTTTTAGATTTTATTTATTTTATTCTCCTTCTTCATTGCACTGAGCTGAGTTCATGCCGATGCCTGTGAGTAAGTGCTTCCCCAGGATATGTTAATTAGTTTTTATCTCTATAAAAGGCTCACAGTGAAAAAAAAAAAAAAAAATTAGACAATCAGGGAAAGGGAGTTGTGGCACGGGAAGCAAGGAAGTCAGCTACAGATCGTGCTCTGTCCTGTTTAAAAGCAACCAAAACACCACAACAGTCTCACATCCAGCCCTGCCTGCAGGGCCCACTAAGGGTGGCCATGAGTTAAAAGGTCATGGAGTCACAACCAGTCTGTGTCAAGGTGTTTTCCATCTATCAGAGCTGTCAGACAAGCCATGTAAATATTTATAGAGGTTGCTTTTGCAAAAAAAACTGAGACAGAGTTCACAGAGAGCGGAGCTGAGTCTGTGTACTACAGACTTTGAAGCAAATCTTCTTTCAGTCCAGGGGACGAGGCATCGGGTAACTCGCTCCCCTCACAATACTGCGGCACTTTGATTTAGCTTTAGCTGGGTGCAGGATCACGACAGAGCCTGTTTTTAGTAGGGTTGTATACAGAGGTGTCACCTAAGATGTAATAAAGGCCTGTGGAAAGAAATAGATGGGAAGTTAGTAAGTGGCAGATTAATATACAGTTTCCATTGTCACCTTTCAAGACAAGCTAAGGGAACAAAATGTTGTTCTCTTGCATCTATCAATCAATCAAACTTTTTTTGTATTGCAGCTTTCGCGTGAAAGAAGGGCTAAAGATACAACAGTAAAAGTTTGAAGATATCAACATTTTGAGCTTCTCTTAGATTCTCAAGCCACTGCAACCATGTCAGACAAGTAGGGTGCTGCAAGACCACTAAGTGCTTTAAAGACCGGTAAAATAATTTTAGAAAACCACACGAAAACTGACAGACGACCAATGTAAGGACTTAAAAACAGGTGTAATGAGTTCTCTCCTTCTGCCCCTAGTCAGCACTCGACAGCAGATGTCTGAATCGGGTGTTACTTTGCGGACACAGCAGCGAAGTGGTAACCAGTGGTACTCTGAGGTAAAATGGGGGAACCCGCAAGTGTTCGTAATCTGGGATATTAAAAATGCCTGTATAAACCAGGCCGAATGCATTTTATTCTGACGGCTGTAGCAATAAACAGAGATCACTTTCACAAGAGTTACTTCAGCAAATAACGTCACACTGATGCTTCCATGTGCGGTCTATACAATTAGTCAGCATGTTCAAAACTGTTACAAAGCTTCAAGGGAATGTGTGTGTGACTAATTTTTCCTCCCCCTCCCCCTTCTTTTTCTAAAGCAAGTGCACGGAAAGCCATTAGTAAGAATGAAAATGACATTAATGATGGGGACGAAAAGGACAAGTGGTCTGCTGCTACCTGCCACACCCATCCCATCCCAGATGAATAGACACAGCAGAGGCGACCCTCCTTAAACCGGCCCCAGAACCCCCCCCCCACTGTCCAGGACTCCCACTGTATTGTGCTGATTTATTATTCAATGGTCCGTACAACTACGGCTGTGGGATATTTAATTATTCATCAATAAATCTTGTGTCTTAGGAAACGCATCCCGGCTTCAACGTAACCTTCATCTCAGTAATCCATAACCGTGTCAGAACGGGTCGTGTGCTTGAATTCATTCTCAGACACACACGCAGCGCAGGAGACATGCCAGTGTTTCGGCATGTCAACCTCCCAACACAATTTGATGTGGATGGATGCTGCAGATAGGTGGGCGGGTGTGCGTTTGTGTGTGCGTGCGAAAGTCAATCCCCTAATACAATTTTTCTTTTTTTTGTCTTTGGCTCTTACCTGAATTGTGCAGGGGGTCTGGTCTCCTGTCTTCGAGAATGCTCAGCATGTGCATCATATCCTCTCAGCAGCCTGGTGTGTTTTCCTCTCAGTCTGCCTCTGTCTGGGCTGGATACAGCTCAGCATACGTATGGGACTCGGGATGACATCACAGCTGCTCACTTAAGAGTTGCTCCCTCTTTCTCGGATTAAATCTGCCTACCACCTATAGGTAACTAGACTTTTTCAGGGGACAACAAGTAGACAACATCTCATCGAGCACGCGAAGCGCCTTCTATGGACCATATGTCAGCGGATATTGGGCTTTATTGGTTAATATTCCCAAACCAAATTGCATCTAATCAGATTACTACAAAATAAATGACAGACACTGAACCGGAGGCTCTTGGGGCCCATGGGGATATGGCCTTCTTTGCCCGGTTTGTAATCCAGTTCTTGGTTCCTAGTGTCAGTGGAGCTCCAAAAAAAATGGATCCTACATTTCCCACAATGCACCCACTAGCATATTTTCATTATTTACTTCTTGCCAGCTAAATGCCCGTATACTTTTTAAGAAATAGTTTTAGGAAATTCCTATTCAGTTTCTTGCCGAGAGTTACGTGAGAAGAGCAATAACTCTCACATGTCTGTATGCTGAATATGGATCTGAAGCTGGTTAGCTTAGCTTAGCATAAAGACTGTAAACGGAGGGAAACAGCCAGCCCGGCTCAGTGAAAAAGTAAATCTTTTACACTTTGGTTTTTTTTACAGATAATAATAATAATAATTTTTTTTAAAAACGGATATAATGCACTAATTAGTCAACTTTTGCGGTGCTGGCAGGCAGATATTCTTACCTCTGTTCACAACCAGGCTAGCTGTCTCCCCATTTCCGGTCTTTATGCTAAGTGTGAACCGTCTCCTCGCAGTGGCTTCATATTTAACAAACATGACAGCGGTATTTTGCTTCTCGTCTGACTCTTTGCAAGACAGCGAATAAACATCCAATGACCACTCGAGTTCCCCCACAACAAATGTGCTTTAAAATATCCATCCAAAAACAAATGTCATTTCTTGTTTTCCTCCATTTTCAGTGTTGTCTGGATCTATGTAGAACATATCCTTGTCTTTGTTGTCCACAGGGGCGGGAATTTGTCCTCAGCTCACCAAACACCAGAAACAGTATGTAAAACAAAAAAATCATAGCAAAAAAAAAACCCACATGCAAGTCAAAGACCAGGCAATTTTAATCATTTAACCAGTCATGATTAATTACATCAGTTACACAGACATCAAGACATCCCATTGAATTGAGGTCAAAATCCCATGTTTCAAAGCATCACTATTATCATGACCACAACAGCCACACACTGTAAAATGTAGAGAAAACATGAGCCGGTGAAATCCTGTTGTACCGTGTGCACGCTGATATTACTGATAATTCTTTCCAACCACAGCAATGCTTTTATTGTCCTGTGTAACGGAAATCTCACACGCATAGCTTCGTGCTGTAAGACAAACGAACAACCTCACGGGTGGGGATAAGTAACTACCACTCGACATTTCCTAACACCGCAATCTAATAAGCTGCACTGCCCCAGTTTTTACCGACAGCTGTTCAAACTGTTACGTGTTTGATAGCCGCCCAGTATCTCTTTGATGATAGAGCTAAGATTGCACAAAGTTTTGTTGTTTTTTTTCCATTGCACTTACTTCCCCGAAAGATATAGCAAACATAGCACACATACACCCACATTATTAATATTATCTCTTGTACATATGGTTTGGAAATGTGTGAAAAGAAAAATGGACACTATGAAACTGTTCAGACGAGTGAATAAATCCGCATCCTCTCTCTCTCCTCTTAAAATTGATGAATTGCTCTTTGGACACATCAGCAAACAAAACAGGGAGACATGGATTAGGATAGGCTGTGGTCCAGAATAAAGTTAGTAGAGATAGCAGATGTTTGAATTGTCACAGCCAGAAATTTCAAGTGAAATGAATAATATTAATGATGGCTGGCTTCCTTTCTTTTTTTTTTTTCTTTTTTTTTTTAAAAATCATTTTGGTCCAGCGCGGATATGGTGGCTCTCAACCACAGATATCGGGTTGTTCTGTGACATCTAAGCGTTCAATGCCCTCATCTGAGACGGCCGTGAAACTAGAAGAATGCTCACTCTGCTCGCCAGATTAACGGTAGCTAGGATTTCGCGCAATTTAAGATGGCTACCTGAAACTGGCAGAATACGAAATGCTGGCAACAGTGAAACACAGAAGTTGATTTGCAGTGTTGGCTTCTGGCGTTAGTTCATAAAGACAGTTCACAGGGTCAAAAACCAGCTGCAATAGACTCCTCACCCTGCCGCCTTGGAAACTCCACGGCTACCTTCCATTTAGGTGAGCTGGTGTCGGGTCCCTGCTAAATGGTTAAATCATGCTGACACTCAAATTTAATATAGTGAATATTAATGGAAATAGTTACATCTGTACTTTATTTGTTATGACAAGTCAAAATATCTGCGGTGGAAAGTCTATTAAAACACCTTGGGCTCTAAGGGTTACTCTCTCTGCTTGCCTTGTTGGATATATTGCCAGGGGGGATGTTGAAGCTGCTCTTCTGATAATTATATCATCTGCTGAGCGTGTTGAAACTACTAGACTATGTCAGATTAAGTATGTTTCACAAGCGTGTCTTGCCTGTCCTTGAATCTCTTAGTTTTTGATGACACAAAATGACTGATGGAGAACTTCGGAAAAACACATCTCATTTTAACTAAGATAATGAACTAACATTGAATCTATGTAGAATATAAACAAACTTTTATTCTTCATTTTAAGGATGAGCTTTATGCTTACGTATGTGACAACTTGTTTTTTATCTTTAAAGTAAGCAGATTCTCTTTTATTCTTTTTTTTCATTTCATTTATTTTTATTTTTTATTTTTTAGATGACTTTGCGAGTTAGACTGGAAGATTAATACCACTTTCATATCTGTACGCTATGTTGCAAAGAAAGCGAGTTGTAACACCTTACTTTTATGCCATTTTATGCTGGTTATTAATTATTATCACAGACTTTGCGTACGACCTAAAACGGCATTTAGATATCGCACTCTTATGTTTGGACGAGATTACGGTCACAGGGAAAATTCAGTATCTACAAACAAAACGTGTTCTTGTTTATTCATCAGCTAGTTTAATAAATCAACGTTCAAATAAAATGTATTGAAATATGTCATTTGAGTAAGTTTCTCTAGAGTCAGAGGTGACAGCCAATGCTACTCTGCTAAGCTAGGCTAATTACCTTTTAGCAGGACTAGTTTATTTGATCTTATTTTATTTTTTTTCTTCATTATGATTAGATTTAGCCTCCTTGCCTTATTCATGCAGTACCAATTACCCAATTACTAAGATGTTGGAGCATCAAAATTGCTCTTTCAATTACAGGAAAAAGTGGCTGCATGATCTTTTGCTAAATACCTCCGCAGCTAGCTCACTAGCTGGAGTGCAGGCACTGCAAAAAGGTTCATATCTCTGTTCTCGAGGTCTTGCAACTCATCTTGTAATTATGACTTCTGTACATCATAAAGATGACTTATTGTCTCATAATTAGCAGAAAAGACCTCATAATTACGAGATCCGGATCTCCTATATTATGAGAAAAGGTTCAGGTGGTTATCAATCATCACTTTTTGATTTATAGGAGCTTAAATATCTATTAGCTATAAACGGTTCCTTTTTGCTATGTACCGCTGGCTTTACCGACAACTATCACTGAATTACTTTCATATTGAATAACTCTTAAAAAGATGATGATTCTCGTGAAGTTCTGAAGCATTCCAAGTATGAGGTAGTTTTCTAAGAATTACGAGATCAGGATGTCATTAATCTGAGATCTTTTCTCAGAATTATGAGCTAGTAAATCGTAATTAGGAGATTAAAAGGTTTGATTTTATTTTGTGAATGCAATGCAGTTCCGCACTTTCATAAGCCAAGGTGGATGACAAATTTACCGAAGCCCCCCCTGCACACCCAGCCGTTTTCACTTAACGTGGCTGACCCACGCCCAGGTTGCAGTTGAGCTGCGCTATGCCGGGAATTTATATGAGGTCACCAAACATCATGAAATAACCACAATGAAGAAGGTGTCCTACCGTAACCAAACTAACAGTAGCGTGAGGGAGCTGTCAACTGGGTACCGTCTGTACATGTCCACACCGTCCTAATCAGGCAAAACATGTAAAAACACCTGTGCAGGTGCACTTTCGCTGTTAGATATTCACATTTTTCACATTTTAGCTATAATTTGCGTGTCTATATTTGAGATTTAATTGTTCTAATGTTGCTACAAAAAACAGTAGAAAAAAAAGCAAAATGTAAGGAGCAATGTATCCTTATGTGGATACTGCTTGGCAGCTAGAGATGTGTTCAGTACAGTGCTCATTCTCATATTTAGGCGTTTGGCATTGAAAACTACACGTTTTCTTGCAGATAATTCTTGCTTCTTATCTGTTCACAAATAGGTTTCGAGATGCTGCGCCGCCACTCATTTGTGTTTATTAACTTGTCTTGTGGCCGTTTAGACTGGTAATAGCTAAGTAGCAGTATTAAGTGGATCCCTTACTTATGGAGGTTTTTCTCTGACAGTCTAATAATTAAAATTGCTACCTTATTGATGGTTGATAATCAGACAGCCGTAAAAACAATTTATTAACTGTGCATTGGTACTTTAGGTAATATGGTTCATGATATTTTACCATCAAACAGTGAATGTAAATTGACTACAAATCATTAATTGTGATATATTGTGTTGTGATATATTAATATATATGTGTAATAACAATTCAATTTAACTTCAGTTTTATGGCTTTCCCAATTGGTATGTATTAATAAGTAAATAAGTACAGTTTTACCTTACATCAATATTACTCATTCTATCACAATGCTAGGCTTCAACTGCTTAAAATGTGGCAGCAAACTTTGCCTATGCAAATCTGTATAATTAAAAAAGGCTAGCATGTAATTATCTACAGTGAGATGGAGGAGGACTTGGATTGTTTAGCTATGCTTGGACTGACTTCCCGCCCTTTCTTCCAGATTTTACCCTGGCATCTTAATCTTGCATTGATTGTGATGTAGAAGGAATTGCAAAAATTTAAGACCATCCACACAAAAATATGTCATGTTTCTATTGATTAATCAAATTAAAGCTTAGTTGCAGCAATCAATTGTCAAATATTAAAAAAAAAATCCTCTGAGCAACTCTGCATGTTGGCTGCCTCAAAAAGCTGCCTCCTCTGAGCTATTGTCTAAAATGTCATTAAGTTGCACAACACACACTTGTTTATCAGTCTGGTCTGTCTGAGATTAAAGTCTATGAAAGAGACGACATGAGTACATGATTTAAATCAAGTTTTCTCAGTGCAGAGGACCGTTTTGACTCATCACTTCCTATGTCTGTGCAGGTGTTCAGACCTATCACCAGAATCTAATTTAAGTAACCAAGCCATGGTGCCTCAATCAGTGAAGACGGGTGCATTTTACGTAAAGTTTTAAAATGCATCTTAAACAATGATGTTTGATTTATTTCTGAAGATATTCTAAAATCCTCCCTTAAAAATCAGGGGTGCCAACATTTTCAACCAGGACTGTGTATTTGATCAATCAGATAGTATTATAAATGACCTCACTGTTGTGGCAGGTCTGATTTTGTGCATATTGTGCTAATTATTTGAGAGAGTATTTGCTTGCTTGCCAAACTGTCACACGGTGAAAATAAAGTAATTTCATTGAATACTGCCCTCTCTTGGTGTAAAGGAACACTGCATTATTGGTCAATTTGGAATTACAGTGTATCTTGTAAGGACTGACTATGAAGTAATTCAGGCTGTGAATTCTCATGAGAATTACAAATTTACTATGTAAACTATTATCAGAAAAGCCTGTTAAGATATTTTGCTGCACAAGGTTCTCTTCTTACTTCTCGGCATATTTTCCGTTAATGCACCAGATACATAACTGTCTTCCTACTTAAACTCCTAGAATCTTGCCATCTTGAATCAGTCTGTCTTTTCATAAATTTTCAGTTTCTCTACTCTGTTTAAAATCATAATGTAATTTTGAGAAACACGAATTTGTTACTGTCTGAGCAAACAAATGGCATCTCACTCCGTCGAGGAAAGGTCCCAAAAAAAAAAGAGTTGCAGTTGCATGCATCTTGAAGCTATTGAAATACAAATGACCCTGTTTCTGGTCTTTTAGAACCCACACATGCATGTTTTGTGGCTTGAAACAAACCAGCTGTGTTTTTTTTTTTTTTTTTTTTTTTTTTAAATAGTTAATTTATCTGATCCTTTCACTGGCTTAAAAAAAAAACAACAAGCCTTCCATTCCTGAGAGCTCAGTGTATGCGTATTTAAGGTTGGAGGTGCAAGACCATGATTTATGCAATATCTCTCACTTGATGTCTGAATTTGTTGCTATTTGACTAGTAAACAGGCAAGCAACAGAAAGCGTAGTAATGTCTCTTGGTTGTTGCTTCCAAAGAAGAAGAAAAAAAAAAAAAATCATAAAAACAAACATCACACTGCGGTTCTGATCTCCTCAGCCTTCCGGTTCATGACACCGGCAGCTGTCTGCCTGCCACGGCCAGCTTGGCAGAATATGACACCTAGTGCCTACAGCAGCCACTGAAACACCATAGCTACCAAAAACAGCTCCAGAGATGGGACACGACGTCTTATTTTTACACCTTAACACTGAGGATCAGAGTTATCCAATAAATAAACTACGAGATATTTAGGTACCGTTTCACCTTCCTGCGACACGGCTTCAGCATAATATGTTGCTACATTTACAAAGTGCTCACAACAAGGCTTCTTCACCAGGGTGCAAATTCCTCAGCTTCTTGCGAGGGCAGGAGTGGAAATCAGAAGACCTGGGGATAGTCAAAGTTGAGAAACAAGTTGAGATAAAATTGACTGTTAATGGGCCCTCAGCTCAGACTGAATTTATTTAGCTGGATGTTTCTCCTCCACCACTCTTGGACAGATGTGTAGATATCTTGCCATCTGCTCGCCAGAAGGAATTTATGAGCTCATGTGGCTGACGTATGCAAAAGTGGGTGGAACGGTTCATGTTCCAAGACCAAGCCTTCCAGTAAACTGATCCATTACCCAAAGTACAATCAAATGTGACTGTATCCAGGGGGGATGTAAATTCTTATGAGGGATTATTATGATTGAAAAGTATACAAGCACTGAGCAGTGTTTTCCAGTAGGAAAAGTTCCAACCTCTTTATCTCAAAGTGCTCTGGTCTCTGCCTCGATTTTCCTCTCTCCGTGAAGGCTGTCGGGGTCAGCCGGGGCCACTGTCTGTCTCACTGCAATCTCAGGGCCTCCACCATAAATACCCAACAAGTACTGCCATGTCTCCTCTGAGATCTGACCATAGTCCGCACCTGAGAGGAGAAACATGCGTTAAAAACATTTATTGGCCACCTGTTTTCTTCATTTCCACCTTCACGTCCGTCTCAACCGGTGCCGATGTTTACCTTGCTTGAGCTGTATGTGTCCCCCTTTCATGACACCAATTTTACTGTTGTCAATGGGACCAGGAGGCTCTGAGAAAACAAATGATAACAAACCTTTTGAAAAGACAGAAAGATGAACAACTTAAATGGACTGCTGCATTTGTCTTAACTACAGGGTCATACCGTTGTCTTTGCCCTTCACAAAGCTCTCCCACTCTCTGAACCACTGCATACTGATACAAAGGATCACCGTTGGAGCCTCTTCAGCCTGAAACTCTTTGTTCAGCTCCAGACAAGACAAAAAAAATGCTCATTCAATATCCAACACAAAGCATAGAGATATATTTACCCACAGGTGAACCCTTGCAGAAGACAAGTTTTTACCTTGATGAAGGTGTCTATTTCCATTTTTCTCCGTTTAGCCAGAGCTTCAATCTCCACCTGGCAGATGGCACACATATACAGGTGGTTTACTGCAGGGCCGCCTCCAAAACTGAGGGGAGAGACAGAGACATTAAACAGAAAGGCTCTACGAGATAAAGACAGATTGACTCCAATAAATCTGAATGCAAATCCTTCAAACAACATTCAACTGAGGCTATAATCAGTCTTTCATCAGTTACATTACTGTAGAGATGATTTAAACACATCCTTTAAAAACATTATGATCCTTATACATATGTGTGTGTTGCATATTTACCTGTTGTAGAGGTACTCCCAAACATTCTGGGGAACTATCACAACCAGGTCATCTATGTAGTGGTATTTATTAGGGGGGATCCCTGAACAGAGATAAAATATTTTAAGTGTTAAATGATGAATATTTGACCTTGCTGGCCTGCAATGGAGACCAGAAAGAATGCCACTGGTAACAGTACATTTTTATTCCTCCCATACAAAATCCCCACCCTCACCCCTGCGGTCCGCTTGTACATTGATGGCCCGTAACTCACAAATGCGGTAAAACCACGTAGTTCTAATCGAGATATACAGAACGAACCAGGCAACTATCATAAAAAGTCCAAACAAAACATCCAATTAAAAAGTAATTTTGATTTGGAACTTTGTGGGAATAACAGAGATTTGTGTTTTTTGTTGCGTATTTGTTTGTTTTGCAAAATGAATCAGTAAAGAAGACATCACTAGTTTTTGAAGGACTGTGGGTGACATAAATGTATTGTTTTGCTCTTTTGTGGAAGCTTGCAATTCAGTATTTGGCCGTGTGGGTGTTGAGTAATTCGTACTGATCACCAACATGATCAACTTCGCACGAATATTATGCAGCTTTTTTTCTATGAAGTTGGGTTGACACTGTTTCCTGTTTTACTGGGAGTTTGATGGAGGACTGGTATCGGTTTCCGATTCAGGGAACAGACTGCTGCAGCACATGTTAGCTCGGTGCAAAGGCATGAAGTGTGGGAAAGGGGGGAAATTAAATACTGGGATGTGTGGGTGAAGAGGCTCTGGAGTTGTTTAAAAGCACCTGTGATGGAGCTTTATGCTTGTTTGTAATGTGACCTTTCTGTTATAAATTTGTGGTCTCCAAGCCAGAAAAACATGATTGTCAGAGTTATTTTCTCAGACGTGACACAGCTCCTCCAGAGCCACAGACGTACAACTATTTTCACTGGCTGAGTCAAACTCCCCATAACTCGTAAACTGACCTTTATTCCCTTTAAGAAAGTATGTGCTCTATTTGCTTTCTGTGTGATAAGGCAGGATTTTGACGACATATAAGTGCTTGATTAAGATTTTTAAACAAAAAGACACAATATACCACATACCTCCGTGATGACAAAGAAATGTGTGGTTGCTGATGGGGCCTGGTTCGGCGAAGGTGTTGAACTTGTTGAGCCATTCTCTGGAGATGTAAAACTGTAGCAGGCTGGGCTCTTTCATATTGGCCAGAGCCACAACCTTCTGCCTCTCTCTCACTGACTCCTCACTACTTTTCCTGCGCAAGTCCAAGAAAAACGCATCACAACTCATTGTAGATTCAGTACTAAATGTTCGACACCACATGGTTTTCCCATGCTCACCTATAGAACAACACATAGGCCTCTGCATTCTGCACCACCGTCTCATGGACTTCCGTGACATACTGATCATCAAACTCATACCACTGGCCGTTGATCACATTCTGGCAGTAGGCTATGTAGTGTCCGCCTGCAGCACCATAAGAAAAGGCAATAGAGGGGAATATATGAAAAAACAAAGCACATACAGATAAAATTGAACAGATAAAGAACAAGTACAGGTTTGATCATTTTATGAGATATGTTAACCCTAAAGGAAATGACATCTGAAATGCCCTTTTCTGTAGGAAATGAAGCTATTCATACTTCCTGCCGTGCCATGGTGGCAAATGACTGACAGCAGATCATAAGTGGTGACTTGGGATGGACTCTCCTTAGCCAGGAAGGGTCGCATGTCGAGGTCCTCCAATGGGAAGGACACGTGGCTGCTAATCTTGAACGAATACATGACTTCATGCCGGAAACGTTTCAAGTGAATGCACAGAATCTACGCAAAACAAAAGTGGGGACAAACAGAGTCAGTAACACTTGTGTGGTTATGAGAAAGAGATCTGGTTGAAAAAAAAAAAATAGTAAATCATACCTCTGGAAGTCGAAGTACTTTGCAATATTTGACACCATTTCTCAACCTGTACAAAACAAAATAGGGTGTAAATAAATGTAAATGAAAAATATCCTTGTTTAAGGTGAATGTCTCAGTGTAGATTTACTGTACAGACTCACTTTTTACATCTCTCACAGCTGTACATGTTGTCCCCTGTGAAAAGAATGAATGTAAAATGTAAATTCCGACATAAATTTTCCTCATCCATACTGGACCGTTTAAAAATGATGTATTATGGTAGAATAGCACAATGTAATAATGTTTACCTTTGAGTTCATCTGCAGCAAAGAAGGCAGCAAGGCAGTCCTCTAGCGTTACCATGGGCCCCCAAAACCAACTGGGGATACACGAGACTACGAACCTGTTCAAAGGCACAACACAAACAGATGTAATCATTCCAACAACATTCAGCCAAAAGGCCCCAAAAGTAATGCATCTGTGCTCTGATATCTACGGTGATAAATGCAGGTGACACTGTCCATCTATGTGCAAAAGCACCTTGCAAAGGAAGAGATCCTACTTCAAAAGCAGTAAACTCATAGAATGAGAGGCATCTCGGAAAATCTCAGGAAACCCAGTGCTTTGCTTACACAGACGATAACTACACTTTCCGCTCTACCATTGAAACCCTCTAGAGCCTTTAAAAATGCATCACTCCTGTCGGGTGATTTGATGGCTCAGCCCTCAAATCTTGTCCCGGAGCACTGGACCAAGCATTTCAGAGCCCTCCTCAGTCTTCGTAATCTCTCCAACCAATCCGTCTTGGACTGACTCCCCTCTGCATGCCTTGCACACACAAAGTTCTTATCAGCTTTCATATCATCATGCTGCTCAAGTAAATGCATTTCGACTGTCTTTGGTACCGAGTAATAAGACTACCCGGTGGCACTATGGTGCACGCTAGCAAAGTGATAGCGTGCACCATGCTGTTTCACCGTATCACAGAAGTCAGATCTACGTGCCCTCACTTGCACCACCATTGGCAGCTTCTGTTGAGTGTTGTTTCCACAACCACATTCAGCCTTATAATGAGTAAGTCAAAATTCCACTGACCTAATTTCTCTGTAAGAGCTCTAATCTGTGGGTTTCACAATTTTAAACTATGTCAAAACGAAACCAGAAAACATCCGATAAAATAATTTGGATGACATCAGCATGCTAGTCTGCAATTGGGAGTCGAAAGCATTTTTGTGTTTTCTCTAGAACACGCTGACTTCTTCTATGACTGTAACAGTTCAAAAGTGGTCCGCTGACCGCCGTATGGAGTCCATGATGTAGGAGATCCAGCCCTGCGAGCCGTAAGTGTCAGGACACACGCCCGTCTTGACTGGAAGGTTTTGATGGATGGAGGAGTGCAGCTTGGCCAAGTCCTCCTTACCGGGGATAGGGAGGGACAAGTCTTGGAAGGTTTCCACTGTATTAGAGACCTGTCACACATAGAGAGAAGCGGTTTACACAACATCACAGCATGTCATAACATACTATGCAAGCAATACCAATCTAAAGAAATGTGTGTTTGGTGGATGAGTGATATTGGATTAATAAATCATTTAGCATCCGTTTTCTCAAAAAATAATAATACACATGTGAAAGTCACAAATAAAATTATTTTCACTCATTCTCTTTAATCCTTCTAATCATATAAAATACTCCTTATAATATTCAAATGAAGTAATTACACATGTCGTACTTTCTCCTAAATTCCACACAAAGAAAGATCATTTTATTTATCAAGTAATACACCGTGGTTTCTGGCTGAATATGTAAGTCGCTTCCCCTGGTGTTTAAGTGTGAAGCACAGCTCACCCTGTCACAGGTCAAACACTGGACCAGACTGAGGATAGAGCCATCGAAGATGTCAGAGATCACACTGCGATAGTGGGACTGTTTCTTCTTCCTGGCACTGAGCAGCATCTGAGCTGCAAGACACATGACAGCAAGGAGGATTTCAGAGGACAAACTTATCCTTGTTGACATTATTTTATTTGGACCAACCGTCAAAAGCAAGCAACAGATTGTCGACATTCTTTATATTACTACTATGTAATAGAAGACTTTGGTAGGCAGAGGACTACGACTTGGAAAACAGAGGTCCCTTCTGCTACACTACAGATTCAAATGTACACATGGAGTAACAAACCTCTCAACCTTAACAACTCCCATATGGCACTGGTATGGTACATATTCAAGGCAAAGGTTTATCTATCAAAACCAAACAAAACGTGACCTCTCCTCACCTTTCTTGAACGAGTACGCAGGTCCTGCAGAGCGAAGCGGGCTGGAGCGAGGCGGACTGGAGGACAGTTTGGGATGCAGCTCCTGAAGGGTCCGCACTGGACTGCAGGGAGTGGACTGGGGCTGGGTCATCGAAGCCTCATTGTCTGGCTCTAGAAAAGAGATTGTCAGATGAATATAATTTATAATATCCTCATAACCATACATTTTTTGAAAAATCTACTAATCAGATATTAGAGTGGCTTTTTAAATTCTAGTTTGTAAATCATCCGAGAAAGTGCTTTTATAATCCCACTGGTCTTAAACCTGAGGTGTTGCTGCTCTGGCCTTGCCCTTGGCCAGTATTAGAAGCCTGGTTGTTCTCTTGGTTTTGGACGTCGGTATTTTGAGTCGGTGTCAACTCCTCTTCCACTCTCCTCTCAGGAACCTCCTCCTCGGCCGCTGTGTCCACATCAGCGTCCTCATCCATCTCTTGCGAGCCTCCGCGGAGGGATGAGCCAGACACCCTTCGTTCCTTCAGCCTCTCCTTCTCCGAGATCAGCCCGCCGGGACCGACACCCACCATCCCCGATGCCGGCGACCTGACCCCGTCACACTCATCCTGCATGAGCAGCTCGCCGTCAGCCGCGCCTCCTCCCTCCCCCCGGTCACTGCTGGAGCCAGAGTCGCAGGACAGGAATTCATCCTCAGACGGGGAGCGGTCGCCATCCCTTCTCTCCTCCCCGTCACTTCCCTCCCCGCTCATGCTGCACTCTGTCAGAGGCTCCTTCAGCTCCTCGTGTAACTGGTCCATCAGACAGCGCAGGAACTCCTGAGTGTCCTGTAGCAAGAGAAGCACGTTACAAGGAGTCAGAAGGAGGATGTATAACATGGCTACATACACAGAGACAGGAGTTTTGCAGAGAAGTGGGATGTAAATGTGTAACGGATAAATGACTATTACATAACAAGAAGATGAAAAGAGAAATATAAGGAGAAAAAATGTGTCTGTCTTGTCTGTAACAAAAAAAGCATTTTGTGTATTGGGTGACACAAGGAGAACTTAAACATTAATTATATGCATTCAGGCAAAACCCAATACTGTTTAAAAAATCTTTGCACTTTTCTGTGGCAATCGCAATCAAACAAAACCAGAGAAGACACTTGTAATCAAACATGCACTTCGCCTGAATCAAATATGAAAACTGGATTCTGAAGAAATTCGGTGTCTGAGGAATTTTAGCATTTTTTCTTAAACAGAATGAAAAATTCTTGTCTGCATGTCAATGGATAATTCAGTGTTAGAGTTGATCTTACTATTTTTCTTACTTCCCCAGGGTCAAAGACAGATCATAGCATTTTTTAGGAATGCAATTTGAAGATATAGCTCAAGGGCTACATGTGTATCAGATCAAGTAGCCTTGTTCGCTTCCTTGCCGAGACTTAGATGAGATTACAGAACCACTTTTTTTATCTGTTTTATCTAGAATAGCATAAAGACTGGAAACAGGGATAACCAACTAGTCTGGCTTTGTCAAAAGGTAAGAATATCTGCCTCTCAGCACCTCTAAAGGCCACTTATTAACACCTTATGTTGTGTTTGTTTTTCTGTAGAAAAAACTTAAGTGTAAAAATGAAAAGTTGTGGCTGGCTGATATCCCCTCAGACTGTGAGAAACAAGATTCTCTGATCTGACGATAACAAGATTGAACTGTTTGGCCTAAATTCTAAGCTTCATGCCTGGTGGGAAACAAGGCATCGCTCATCCCCTGCCCGATACCATCCCAACGGGGAAGCATGGTGGTGGCAGCATCATGGTGCGGGGGTCGTTTTTTCAGCGGCAGGGACTGGGACACTGGTCAGGGTTGAGGGCAAGCTGAACGGAGCAAAGTACAGAGATATCCTTAATGAAAACCCGGTCCAGAGCGCTCGAGACCTCAGACGGGGTCGAAGGTTCACGTTCCAACAGGACAGTGACCCTGAGCACACAGCCAGGACGAGGCAGGAGTGGCTTAGGGACAACTTTGTGAATGTCATTGAGTGGCCCGACCAAAGCCCTGACTTGAACCCAATCGAACATCTCCGGAGAGACCTGAAAATGGCCGTCCACCGACGGCCCCGTCCAACCTGACAGGGCTTGAGAGGATCTGCAGAGAAGAACGGCAGAAAATCCCCAAATACAGGTGTACAAACCTTGTCACGTCATGCACCAAGAGGACTTGAGGCTGCCAAAGGTGCTTCACCTAATTACTGTGTAAAGGGTCTGAATACTTATGTCAATGTGATATTTCAGTTTTTCCTTTTAAATAAATTTCCAAAACTTTCTAAAAATCTGTTTTCGCTTTTCATTATGAGTGTAGACTCTCCTACTGCCTTCAACAGGGAGACATAAAGGCATCTACGACTTTGTCTGGTTCTAGGGATTTAAGAAAAATAGTACAAATCTTTGGGTGTTAAGAACAAATGTAGATGTTAATAGCAAAAATTGAACTCAATTTAGGGAATGCGTGAGAACACAGGGGATTACAGTGTAAAACAAACAAAAGACAAGACAATCAGTGTCAAGCTGTTGAGGTATGCCAGGTGTAGTTACCTGCTGGGTGTTTGCCCCTACCTGCTGAGCGTAACCACGAAACATGGGGTTTACTAGTTTGATGCCATGAGACAGACTGGTAGGGACAACATAGCTGGGCCTGCGAGGGTTGCAGCCATCAGAGACATTGCATTAAAGATAATTTCATACGAATGATTGATTGGCAGATAATGGTCTAATTTTATACAAAATGTATAAACGGAGTTCTTACAAAGTTGTCTCAAGCAGTTTTATGTCACGTTTACTGTGCGTGTTTATTACCGTTTTTTATGCCACAGTTCTGAGATGAGTTTCTGGTAGCTCTTACAGAGAGCGGGCTTCTTATCGGTGCGGACCAATCCACTGCAGTCCAGGAAGAACTGAGTCAGAGGGGGACTGGTGAGAAAAGAAGAGGAAAAAAAATACATCAACTTGACTGTTTAACTGTTCCAAAGGAAAACACGTTCGCGAACATAGAAGATTTGCTATGCCCGTTAAAATTCCGGGGAAGTGGGTAAAATGTTTATCAGAGGAAGTGACCTCACCAGTTGGACAGGGCTTGTAGAGCTGCATTCATGTAGCAAGAGTTTCCGATGTTTTTCATTCCTGTCAGGCCTGCAAACAACAGCAGAAACAAGAACCACGTAGCTTTTGCCAAAGTGTTCAAACTAAGCAATTCAGAGATTCACCTCAGATCCCTAGAAAGAGTCGAACAGAGGGGACACCACCAAGCGCTAATTATCAGCTCTAGATTAAAAGAAAAAGGGCTGTTAACTATTCTTAGGCTTTATGGCCATAAATCTATTAATATGGCAGCTACGACCTAATGATGCAAGCACCACATCCAACAATGATTCTAATAATCGGAGAAAAGATTTCTAAAGCTGATTCTGAAAGATTTCCTTAAAGCCAGTGTTTTTTTGTTTGTCGGATTTTTCTATTTTTTTGATTTTGAATTTTTTTATCCTATTAATAACATGACCATCACAAATGAGTCTGATTTGAGAGGCTTGTTTAGGAGAAGAAATACTGACTACAGATTTTGTGTACCTCTGGGTTTAAGCTCATCCTCCTCTGACTCTGACCCTTCTTCTTCTGCCACAGCAATTGGTACTGCTTTCAGTGGGTGACCTACTGGCTGAGGAGTTGCTTCCTAGGAAAATTATTAATAGATACTATAAATATGAAGGTGAGGCAGAAGCAGAAACAGGTTGTGTGAATTTGAAATAGCATCGCTAGCCCTTATAGTTTTTTTTTTTTTTTTCCCCCATGTAGACCCATCAAGCAGGAAGGGACAGACACCAGTGAGGAGGTTTGACCTCGTGGGAGCGAAGTCGTACCTGCTCTGCGGCTTTACAGTGGTGGGGAGCGGCAGCTACAGCCACCAGGGCAGGCCTGTGCTCCAGAAACACCTCGCGCTCACACACATAACACCAGATCCTGAACGTCGTCAGGTTCACGGTCAGGTTGTGCTTCTTAGCCTACAGGGAACACACACACACACACACACACACACACACACACACACACACGCACGCACACAATCGTTAAGATGACTCTTCTGAAACTATTACTTTGACATAGTATTGACAAGCAGCGCAAAAGCTGGCAGGCGATTTCGGTGTTTTACCTGTGCATGCAGAGTGCTGTGATCTGAGTAGGACTCTCCACAACCAACATATGGGCAGTCATTCTACAGAGCGGAAACATTGTATTAGATTAAATCTCATGTCTTTTGAATCCTCTCTTATATGTTGTAAAGACACAATGTCACCATATCTAACTGTCTATCTATCCGGATTGGCATCTATAAATAAATGTAATGCTTGTGTGTGTGCTTGCCTGCTAGAGTGTGAGAGCAGTTGCACGTATAATGAGCACATTTATGTCCCAAATCATCAATTGTTGAGCATTCACCTGTACGATTGGTGCAGCAGTAGTTGCGCTTGCAGTCGTCATCATTTATGTGGCGAGGTGCACACAGCTAAACCCAACAATTCAAAAACATTTAGAATAGGATTCGAGCCCCGAGTTTACCTGCAGACAGGCCCACAGGTTTGGGCCACCTGCTCCACACGACTGGCACGTTCCCTGTAGCGGCAGGGAGAGAACATGAAGAGAAGAGAGTGGAACATAACGGTCACATGTGGAAACACACATTGTGGTCACTGGCAAGCCAAGCTGCCTCCCACTGTGGGTAGTCGAACAAAGAAAATACAACAGGGCTTCCATATACTCCAGCTCAGATGGTTATCAGTACAGTGAAGGCTGGTGGACAAAAGGCTGCTGCATCAGTCATATAACAGCCTTGAGGGGTGTGTAGGTCAAGGCACCGGGCATCTTCGACACTGTGCAGCACGCTGACTGTGAATGAATTAAAACCCACCTTGGATTTCTGGAGGAGGTCCTCTTTGGTCACCTCTCCTATGGAGTCCAGGTGGGGACAAAGGTCCTGCTCGGCCATGGCCACTCACTTTCTTCAGGGGCACGTCTGCTAATATGACAGGGCAGTAATAACAATAGTGCAGTCGTTCCACATGACAAGGTGCTGCGGGCTAAAGCTAGCGCCGTGGTCTCATCGCGAAGACACGAGCTGCACGCGCAGAGATCACACGCATTTAGCCCCTGACGGAAAACTCAAACATAAGCCGGACATGGATTGTGTCGTTTGAGACATCTTTTCACAAGAAACCCCCCGAAATCTACCTACAGAATGTGACAGCTCTGCAAAGCGAAAGGCCTTCTGTTTACCAACGAAAGCGCAGACACCACATCGCACTGCAGCGATGCCGACAGCTGCTGCGAAGGGCACGTATTTACCACCAAGGAGCGGCTGCCACGGCGGGGACCGCTATCTCTCATTCCTCGGGTAAACAATCCGAACTGGACGCGGAGCGTGCGCTGGCAGGACACCGGGGAGCCGAGCCGAGAGACGCCGCGATACCCCGGCCCACCATCCCCAAACAACTCCCCCCCCCCCACCTCCCGTCCACCAACAGCTCGGCCCGGCACGGCGCGGCACGACGCAGGGCTGGAGGATGCGACAACACGGCCACGTCAGCCTCACAAATCCAGCCCGCTGCCATTAAAAGATGAAACCTCGTTTCTTATTTTATTCTTGTTAGTCATATATCTTTGCCATAGATAGTTAGCTATATAGATAGCTAGATGTTTACGGAAGTGACATACTGTTGTACGTCGGTCAAATGGACCCCCAAGTCCACCGTGTTGAGGACAGCTGTGCACACCTGTCCAGGTTTAAACATCTGGGCAGGTTTGCTGAGGAGTAAGCGCAGATAAGTGCGACAGACGAGGCTGCGGAAATTTAGAGTGACGGTGAACACAGAAGACAGGCGACGCATGGCGACCGGTCACATAGCGAGTGACATACGAGACAGGATGAGACAGGATACGCCAACACGCACAGTAACGAAATTATGATTCAATTACGATCAAAAAAGGTTAGAAACATCAGAGGGAGATGGGATTTACAAAAACCAAGGTCTTAGAGAAAAAATCAAATTATTAATTGAAAAAATAGAAAATAAATACATAAAAAATACTTGTGTATAAAAAACGCCCTCAGAACAATTGGATATTATACATATTACCACTGTATTATAATTAGGTTATTATGTAAGTAATGATCAAATATTATTTACTGTATTTAGACAGCCATATAGATATATGTAATTTACATTACATACATGGTATTTATCAGTGGTGGGAGAAATACTCAGACCCTTAGATCTTTACTTTAATAAAAGTACCAATATCACAATGTAAAAATACTCCATTACAAGTAAAAGGCCTTAAATATTTATTTATTTTACTTAAGTAAAATTACAGAAGTCGAATTACTTTGTATGATTGAAACTATTGGTTTAATTACTTTTGATATTATTATTATTGTTGTTGTTGTTGTTATGATTACAAAGGAGATTATTAGATTGTTAATACAGCTGCATTAATTTTAAGGACCTATTACAGGCCAAAAAGGGTGGAAACCATGGAAAACCTTCTGATCAATAACTACAGCCGTCAAACAAATGTAGTGGAGTAGAGGTATAAAGTAGCATAAATTAGACATACTCAAGTAAAATTGTACCTGAGTACCGTAACTAATCGAGTAAATGTACATAGCGACTTTCCAGCAGAGGTATTCATAGTAAATACTGATTATGTTGATTAAAAAAAAATATTATCTACAAAATAGTATACTCTATATAATACTGTCATTTCTTTTAAAATGTGATGGAAATGTTAAACAAATCTCCACTGTCCCATTGAGTATGACGTACAAAGGCACGTTAAGACCATATGTTAACAATGTAACACTGATCCTGAGTCAGTGTCCCAATTTTTTTAAACTATGAAGCTTATGCGGGCGAGCCGCTGTGAAATCTGACTCCAGATCGGCGCTTGAAAAGGCCACGTAACCACGCTGCAAGCCTCGCGGTATTTACGCTACCCAGAAAGCCTCGGTCTTCCTTTCTGCCTGAACCGACATGGTGGGTGCATAGCCGCTCCTTCTGAGAAACAATCCTAGCCGCTCTATCTGTTTGCATCCTTGTCTGCATGCTTGGTCTTACATTGTGGAATGTGTCT
Source organism: Xiphias gladius (assembly GCF_016859285.1). Classification (NCBI taxonomy): domain Eukaryota; kingdom Metazoa; phylum Chordata; class Actinopteri; order Istiophoriformes; family Xiphiidae; genus Xiphias; species Xiphias gladius. Next base: position 18,657,986 of record NC_053419.1, on the reverse strand, counting down.
GTAAATTCAGCGAAGCCTGTCCGTGGATATAATGTCGATATTGCGAGTCGACGTCGTGGTGTTTTTTGTTAAAACTTGGTTTAACTGACTCAAGTGTAGCCGGTGCGAGTAGCCCTGTGACTGCTCGTTGGAAGCTAAAGCTAACTTTGGTGAACACGCTTGATTTCTGGAGAACTCTTGCTCTAATATTCTACGTTTCCCACATGTGTATGTAGTGTGCTAGTAGGTACACGGTAGTTAACGAATTTGACCAATGGAAGTAGAACCGGACTTGCGTTGTTATTTGCTGGGATATAAGTGTGTGTCTGTCCGGGTTAGCCGGTGGTGGTGGTAGGTGAATGGGGCCTGGGCACTGTTTCTGTTTGAAGAAATGTTACACTCAGCGGCCGTAGCTCGGATGCAATCCACGTCTATGGTGTTTGGCAGCTGCCCCTTACGAGAATGCCTTGGTTTGTAAGTAACACAACTACGGTGGTAGCAACTTAGCTACGTCGCGACGTCTTTAGCTCGGGTTGTACGGGGCGCCTGTTTCGGCGGTGTAGACTGACCAGCATGGGGATACGTCTCGCTCTATTCGCTAATTGCCTCCGACTCAGACTCCCGGTTTCAGCCATTACAGCACTGACAACTACCGTTGCAAACGTTTCTAATTATTGGTTTACATTTTGGGAATAGTTTTGGGAAAGCTTTATTAGGTGACTGACATGGAGGGGGCTAACCTGCATGCTAAGCATGGGATGCCGAAGCGAAGACATGCTGAAAATTTGGAACAGGGCGAGCAGTGTTTATGTCAAATGTAGATTAAAATCCTAATCTTGGAATCCCATGAGTCTACTACATTTAGGTAATGCATTAAACGTGTTGGCCTCCAAAATGCTGATACTATGACCAGTAAGGCGCAGCTGTATTCAAACATTTAGGCCAGTCAAGCTTTTTAAAATTGTTTTTAGTATGACTGCTTTCAACATATCCTAACACAACTTTCTTCTTGACAGCCTAAGGGAAAGAAGGCTAAGGGGAAGAAGGTGGCACCTGCCCCTTCTGTGGCCAAGAAACATGAGGCCAAGAAGGTGGTCAACCCCCTGTTCGAGAAGAGGCCAAAGAACTTTGGCATCGGTGAGTAGTCCCTAGGTTGCATTTTTGAGAGAACTGGGGATTCTAATGGTACAGATAATGTAAAAGAATTATGGCCGTTTAAACAACACTGAGGATTACCTGCGCAGATAAACTCTAGATTGAGAAACAAACCTGCTTCCTTTTTTTTTTTTTTTTTCTTTTAATTTGTGTTTGTCAGATACTAAACATTTTTGTCTTTCACCACAGGCCAGGATATTCAGCCCAAGCGTGATTTGACACGCTTTGTGAAATGGCCTCGTTATATTCGCCTGCAGAGGCAGCGCTCCATCCTCTACAAGCGGCTGAAGGTTCCCCCTGCAATCAACCAGTTCACCCAGGCTCTGGACCGCCAGACTGGCAAGTTTTGTTTTTAATTTTTTGGTGCCGAAAGAACAAAACTGCAGTCTTTCAAGGATGACTTATGGTCTTATCAGTACCATTGTCGCTTTGCAAATGATGTAAAAGAATATTTGCTATCTTAACAACCATGCTGACCTTTTCCACCAAGATCACTGATGCAACCCCTTGAAATACTGTCAACTTCTTTATTTGGACCTAACTACCGGAAGCCACCACCTGTGTTTGAATGTTAATTGTAATGTATTTTGTCCCTTCTCAGCCACACAGCTGTTCAAGCTGGCCCACAAGTACAGGCCAGAGACAAAGCAGGAGAAGAAGCAGAGGCTGCTGGCCCGCGCTGAGCAGAAGGCCGCCGGAAAGGGAGATACCCCTACCAAGAGACCCCCCGTCCTCCGCGCAGGTGAGGTACACAGAAAAACTAACAGGCTGTATGTGAGATGCTGCAGAAAGTTTTATCGATGGGTAAGATTTTAGTTGAAATTGATTTAAAAAAAAAAAAAAGGTTTTTAGGGATGGAACAAACCTGCCTAATCATCCTAACTCAAAGTAAATAAAGTCTCCTGCCAAAAGCCTCATTAGGATGGTGGAATCACATGAGGCGCTTTTTGTCAGGTTGTGTTGAACATCGCAGCTGTTTATCATAGTGCATTGAAGTTATTTTATTAATTTCGCTACAAGCCATCTTATGAACTTATTAGTGCAGTTTTATCTATCTTGGCCTGGATGCAGTGATGACCTGAATTTCTTCACCTGAAGCTTACGTTGATGTTTTATGAGCTTTTTAACCCTGAGCATTGGCCAAAATAACAAATCATTTCAGGGCAGGGGGTTTACTGACGGGAAGTTGAGGTTCATTTTTCCCCTTGCTTACAGGTGTGAACACTGTCACCTCCCTGGTGGAGAGCAAGAAGGCCCAGCTGGTCATCATTGCCCACGATGTGGATCCAATTGAGGTAAGTTTGCCATCCGTTGTTTCGGCAGCAGTGGAACTTGCTGCATTGGGTACGGTTCAGTCTAGAAAGCGGTCACTGGCAATGATGTCTGAATTTCTTCACCTGAATCCTCTATGTGGATCAAAACATACGAGCTTTTTAACCCTGAGCAGTGACTGCAAACACAGAACACGTTTTGAGTACAACATTCACACTTCAGATGTGTTTATTTTGCTCAAATTACCTTAAATTAAATGCATTCCTGAAATACTAATAGTTTCTCCGGTTCCCCTGCTTCTGTAGCTCGTCGTCTTCCTGCCAGCTCTGTGCCGCAAGATGGGTGTCCCATACTGCATTGTCAAGGGCAAGGCTAGACTGGGCAGACTGGTGCACAGAAAGACATGCACTTCAGTTGCCTTCACACAGATCAACCCGTAAGTATGCGCATAAACTCAGCTGTGTCGTGCACAAGTGTGATAGAGTATGCACATATTCCAGTTTATTGACCAATAACACAAATTAGGACTGCATGGCTGGCTAAAATAGTTAAGAGACTATCAGTCTAGAGAGTTGCAACTTTTGCATTAGTTGACATTTTCTCTCTTTAGAGTTATTGTTAGTGTTAGTGCAGCAGTGGTTCCTGATATTTACGTAGTAGACCAAGTAGGCCGTCTGAGTTCTGAGGCTGAATACACTATTGGGATTGTGTTTGCTGCAACCGCCACGATGCTCTAAGCAAAGCTTGAAGATGACTGTTATTAAAGTGGTCATAATACCAAATTCGAGAAAATGGCAGGGCGAAGGTTCTGCTCTTTTTGAAACCACTATAGTAAAATACATTTATCTGCGTTATCCTGGAGCATTGTGTCAGTATTGTGTTGACTGGTTTTGTTCTTTCCTAGTGAGGATAAAGGTGCACTTGCCAAGCTTGTGGAGGCCATCAAGACCAACTACAATGACAGATTTGAGGAGGTAAGCGTTTTTTATACAGTGAATTGTAGAATCTCGGTTGGTGAAATTATTCACAACGGAGACCAAATTGCGCCATTAAAACCCCTTTTAAACTTCTGTTCCAGATCCGTCGTCACTGGGGAGGCAACATCATGGGCCCCAAATCAACAGCCCGCATCACTAAGCTGGAGAAGGCAAAGGCCAAGGAACTGGCTACCAAGCTTGGTTAAATTGTTTGGAATAAAAAATGTATGTCCTAAGAGTGTTTTTCTTTTTTTATTATTGTCACAACTAAATATATGGTATTTCAAAACCATGTCGCAACTGTAGATTATTCATTTTTCAACGGTTTTGTCAGGAAAAAAATACTTTTGAACTTATTCAAATACATCATTTATACATAAGCAAGGATGAAAAGTAAATGTATTTTAAAACTCAGGTGTGTGTGTGTCCCTTGGTGATTCAGTGTTCCATCTAAATTACATGAGGTTAGGATAGGGAAGACCACATTGGTAATTTTACAAAGAAGCAACTTGGTACAATGCTAGATAGATGGGTTTAAAACTCATTTGAAAGGAAACATCGTAAAACAATGTGTAAAGATGTTCAACTGATTTCGGGACAATTCCATTCTACACACTCTTTCCTCAGAACTGTAAACTCAATGTTATCAAATGACACCTGAGTCAATTTGGAGAACTAATGACTGACTCTGAGGTGGTACATCCTAATAACTTTCATTTAACGTAGGGCCTCCAGCTGAAAACGTAACTGCCGCTTGTCTCTTCCCAAGACCAATGGGCTTAAATTTATGTCGTTATCCATAATTTTCCACAGCAAATGGGTTTTAGTATTTTACCTTTAAGTGTTCCATTTAGTTTATGGAACACTAGTTGGCAACATGTTACGTATGTAAAAGAAGAAAGCGAGAGCTCAATTAATTTATATATTTATTCTTGCAATACATGTTTCAGGAGAATAATCCACAGCTATTTACAAATTTGTCAGTGAACGTATGCAGCGAGCTGGAGCTGATCCAGTACAAATAAGTGTCAGAGGCTCTACGCAACATTTCAGACAGTATCCATGTGTAATTGCACTGCATTTAATCATATCACACTTTAATCTTCTTGATGAACTTGGCATACCACATGTAGGAGGTTGCCACACAAAGGCCATACCTTAAAAAAAAAAAAAAAGTGACAAATGACAGTCAATTCAGAAAATATTAATGTATCAACGCTATTAACAGGACGTTTACCGGGTTATTTACAGTACAACAGCATCAAAGTGTAGTTAATCCAAAAGGAAAGCGTCCACTTACCATGTAACTATGTACTGCATGTGCTCATTCCTCAGTGTGACTCTGGTCTGTCCACCTATCGGTCCACCGGGAATGGTGCTCCCTGCACGGGACACTCGCATTAACGTTCACCGTAATACCACATCATTTTCATTCACACGAGCGGGGGGAAACAGTTACCTTCTCCGCAAACCCGTAGGGTAATTAACATTAAGCAAGCTGTATATTGAAATCTGAAACCAGCTATGATGTAGCTGAATAAGAGAGCATCATGGACTTTGTTGTTCATGAGACCTTACCGAAGTCGGCATCAACGAAGATGGGCTCGGCTCCAGTGACCCGGGACATGGCCTCCAGGTCGCGGTAATGCCAGCGGTTTCTCTCCACATCATTGTTTGGAACAAAGGGTTTTCGGGTCTCTGTCAGCCTGACTACCCCGACCACTTCCACCTCACCTTCCACCTGCGCAGACGCATTATTACTCTTTGTTAAATACACTTACGTGTGAATAGTCTACAAAGGAACAGGAATGCGCCAAGCATTGTGTGTAGCTCTTGACTATCTTAATTGGGACTAATTTGCCATGAACTCTGGGTAAATTAAGCTATTTTTCAAAACTAAAAACCACGGCTGACTGAGCAACCGAATCACGCTGCTCAGCTCCCCTCACTCTAGCAGAAAACGTTTGCCTTCTGGAAAAATTCGGGAGCTACAAGGACATTTTACTTGGAAAATTAAGCAAATGGTGGAATCTGACTGCAAATGAAGATTTTTGAATACAAATTATAGTAATTTGAATATTTTTTGGGCTTTGCGCTGTTGGTCGGATCACAACCAAGTTTAATGACATCACCTTGTGCTCTAGGATATTTTGACGGACAATTTTCACTGCTTTGGGATGTTTTATAGACCTAAATAAATAAATAAATCAATCAATCAATCGACTAATTGAGAAAATAATTAGCACATTAATCCATACTTTGATCCTGACTTGCATTGGACTAATCTAAATAAATCCAAGGCTACAGACCAGTCTAAAATATCTGTCTCACATCATCTGAACCACTAACCTGTCCTTTCATCCTGGTCTCTGGTCTTATCTTCTGCCGCGGGACGTATCCTCTGTTCACCAGTATTGTGATGCTGCGGGTGAAGGTGGCAAAGATCAGTCGCTGTTGAATACAGCGTAAGAGCGCCTTGCAGTCGCTATTACGAACCACAGGCTCTAACCCCGGTGATGACCAGTCCCGCTCCTTACCCGAGGTCAGTGCAGTGGAACGGGGTGATGACATTAGCGCCGGTCTCCCCGCTTGAAGACAGCCTCCCCGCCTCTCTGGCCTCTTTCTCCGGGTCCACTGGGGAGCGAGGCAGGATGTACAGCTCCCGTGAGTGGTCGTACTGTCCACGCGCTCTCACCCTTCTGTACTCCAGGCTGTTCAGCTCTTGAGGACTAGGATCCCGGGAGAAACATGACAAGCGAGTCTGGTCATCGATAGCCAACACAGTCATAGATTTTGATTATATACTTTTGTGGGCTGAGTGTGCAGTCGCCGCCGACACGTGGCTAATTTTTTTCCGTTTACATAGTAAAGGTTTATCCCCTTAATAAGCCGACTTGCATATTTCTTCTAAAATGCAACATCTGCTTCAGTCTCTCTGATAAGGCAGGAGAGGATATAGCTCCTTCCAGTGTCTGCAGGATCTGCCATGTGATCCTGAGTGTGTGTGAGGAGAATATTAAATGTGTCTACTAGGGCTGCAACTAATGATACGTTATGTTACCAATGTTATTTTCTCAATAAGTCGATTGACTGTGTAGTCTATAGAACATCCAAAAACAGTGAAAAATGCCCGTCAAAATATCGTAGAGCACAAGGTGATGTCATATTTGGTCTGACCAACGGTCCAAAATGGTGAATTCTCTCATTAGATGAGCTGGGACCAGAGAACGTTTAGCTTTTTTGCCTGAGAAGTTACTTAAAAGGTGAATGGACTGTCAAAACAGTTGCTGATTAATTTTCTTTCAATCGGCTGACAGATTCATCGTTGCAGCTCCAGTGTCTGCCGTGTACTTACTCAAGAGGAAGAGGGATGGGATCTGCAGTAGTGAGTCTTGTCAGCTCGTCAATCAGCTGCATTTTCCACTGACGCCGTTTCACCTTCGCAGAAACAAAAGTACCCGCGTCCGTTAGACAACAACAATGAAGCGAAGACGCATCCGCATTCTTGAAAGCAAAGGGAATACACTGTACCTGCCATGTACCGAGGCCGAAGGTGGTGGCAGGGATGAGCAGCAGGAACCATTTGAGGAAAGAGTCTTCTCCTTTCTCTGCTTCGACTGCTGTAGAGCCGGACCGTCGCCCGAAGCCGCTGAGCCTCCCTGGAAATTCACGACACGCAGGACAGGAAGTGAGTGAAATGGAACAGCCCCGTCAGACATTTACACTGGAAGAATATGTGGCTGTAGAATATTGCTGACAAATATGATAAGAAAAGTGTCAAGAAAGATTACTCCCAAATGTTGTCCAGTTACGCACATGAAAAAGTTTAAACCTGATGAAAATTCCTCATTTTGTAAAGCTCAGTCTGAAACACTGCGACATTTATTTTAGGAATTTTCTCAAATTAGAAAAATCTTGGCGAGATCTTGCCGGGTTTATTATTGTTAATATAAAATCAGTGGCCACTTTATTAGGTTCACCAGTACAATGTATTGCAATTCAGTCCGACAGCTTTCACCTTTAGAGCGTCTATAATGTTCAGTTTCCGTTGACATTGTCGGAAAAATTCAATTAATTAGTGGTCGCTTTTTTTTTGTCCTCCCTATTTACATACATGTGGGGGGCAGAATTTTTGAAACACCTTTTCAGTATAATGCAGTCCAGTCGTACTTCACCACTAACTATGAACTCATTGCTAAAAAAACTACAACACCTCTATGACAGTGTAAAAAAAAAAATAAAATAAATAATAATAATAATAATAGTAATAAATAGTTTTAAAATAAAATAACATGGATTGCATTAGACTGTACAAGTGTACCTAATAAAATTGCCAATGAGTGTATATACTAATTTCTCTATGTATTACTATAAAGTGCTGTTTGGTTTCCACAATTTTTCAAAAATCTAAAGACAAATATATTTTTAGCCATTATTAGCCAAATACAATATACATAGTTTAGACATTTTTAAATGGTACCAGACCCTTTTTTTTTTTTAAAGGCATTTGAATCTTTAAAACTACTGAATCTTCTGTTAACACCATTGTTTTAAGAACCTAATCTGTATGTAGCACTTGGTATGTTATCCCTTTAAATTGTCTAAATCAACCCCTCTGTATATTCCCTCTGTCTGTCCACATTAGTGCCACGGACTTTTTGTGTTTTGCTTAAACACATATTTCTCTGCATTTTTGTATCTGCTGACATTTGTTTTCCAAATAATGTTATGGGGGGGGGGGGGGGCAAGTGCAAACAAGCTGGTGTCCAGTACCATCGTTATGTTGAGGGTGATTTTCAAGAGGGGCGATATTTACCGTCTGCACGTCTGAAGAGAGGCAGCCTGGGCAGGAGGAACGTCCTCTTGACGTGGATGACACTGGTCTGCAATAACGTGAAATAAAGTGAATTCACGACCCCGCAGGTCGCGAGGAACGACGAGGATGTGGAGACGCAGGTCTGACAGTCACAACGACACGGCAACTTACCGGTTTCTTTAGTGTCGATAGCAGCCTGGTGGAATAGGCGAGCACCGCTTTCAGAGAAGCCATGCTGGATCGAAACATTAATGGAAAAGGGGGCTTTGAAAGACGGATGAGACGACCGACCGTAGAGCAGCTACATAACTGACATGTTTCCGATCAGAGGGGGACCGTTTCTGGTGTTACTACTTCCGGCTTTTGTCGACGCTCCGCCCCGCTGTTTGGGACCCACGTGTGTGCAGAAATGTGTCGGTATAAACACACACACACACACATATATATATTTTTGAATCAGTAAATCCCTGTCCTCACCCGTCCGCGTAAACCGCATTCCAGCTGACAGTTCGGCTCGGCTCGGCTCGGCTCGGCTCGGCTGTCGACATGGATCTCGCCTCCAAGGACTCGTACATTCAGAAACTCGCAAGCCGACTGTTTTCCCAGCGAGACCAGGAGCCAAAGAAGAGGCCGTTTGGTAACGTTACATTTACACCCCATTTTTCCTAAGGAGCGGCACTGGCCGTCCGGCAATTTAAAGACAATAATGTGTTCTTCACGTGTTTGGGGGGGGGGTCGGTAGAAAAGCGTCTAAAAGGCAGGTATGTGTCATCAAACCTCCTGCTATTACGACAGCTCACCGCAGGAGGCGCTACGCTGTTTTAAAAGGCAGTTTTTCCTGTGATGACATGTGTATCGACGACACAAATATCAGAAATAGGGGCCGGTAAATCAATCGATAAATGACCTAGTCTTAGTTTAGAAAAATTAATCGACAACAATTTTGATAAACGGTTTATTATTTGAGACATTATAGCGAGGAAAAAAAAATACTAAACAGTTTTAATACTTTCAGCTTCTGACACGTAATGATTTGCTGCTTCTGTGTTTAATATCCTCAATTGAGCATCTTTAGGATTTTGACTGTTTTCAACTGTTGGTGGGACAAAACAAGGCGTTTGAGGACATTGGCTTTAGCAAATTGTGTCAGATATTTTTCGGTATTTTCTGTCGTTTTGTAATAAAACGATTGATTGATTAACGCAGTGGTTGCAAGATTAATTTAGGAGGAACTTGAGGTGATTGTCTTGGTAGGAAGGAGAGCAAAAAAAATTAATAAAATTATTCCAATATGTAAAATTATGTTTATTATTCTGAAAACTGCAACGTTAAAGCAGTCAAATCACACATGAATCACAAAACCAACAAAATAGAATCAAGAATCAATAAAAACTAAAATAACTAAAATCTTAAATAGAAACTGAACTAAAACTAAAAAACTTTGACCACACTCTAAATAATATATATATATATAGTGCCAAGTTATCCTCAGATATTATAAATGGTAATTAATTTTCTTCATTTATAATGAAATACTGTAGTTTTAACCTTCCAGATTCCAAAAAATATTCAGTTGAAACAATCTTAAAAGGAACAGCTCATAATATATAGACATGCAACCCATGATGAGTGGTCACAGGGACATTTTGCTTCATGTTAATGGGTCACAAGATTTAACGAAGGGGGAAAAAAGATCAACAGAATAATTGCCAATGAGATTAATTATTAACTGTCGTAAACAGGAAAATAAACATCACCAGTTTGACCATTTTTAACTGATTTTTTTTTTTTTTTTTAAAGTATTATTGCTTCAAACACCTCCAAATAATCAAGGCTGGAGTTACGCTTGAAACAGAATAGTTTGTGCAACGTGTCTTCGAACCTTGTTTAAAGGCAAAAGAATTCATGTTTGTGGCAGCAGCGTAACTGCATCAATTTCTGAAGGGAAATACCACCCACCGTATCAGCTGTTATCGGCTTTTGTTTCTCAGAAAATGCGGGAACGAGATAACCATGATGTAAAATATAACCTATGATTCACAGAAAATCATCAGATATACACTGACCTTTTTCTTTGAATTTGATAGCACTGCCTAACCTTGTTGAAGTTGCTTTTTTGCGAACGCATGGCAGTCCATTTGACTGTAAATTTGCCATTAAAATTCGGTGTACGTAATATGCATGACTTCAATACATCTCTGTGCATGTTTTTTCTGTGTGTGTGTAGCTCATTTCAAGGGTAAAAGTGACACTGGTCCTCCAAAGAAGAAGAAGAAAAAGTTTAAAAAGAAAAATTTCAAAGAAGGGGGCTCCAATGAGCAGAAACCTAAACCCCAGCAGAAGCCTTCGGTCTCTCCAGCGGCGCGGAAAAGCCCGGCCACAGCAAAACCGAATGGCTCCAAAGCTGAGAGCCCGGATGGCTCTACAACACAGACACCTAAAGGTACAGAAGCTCGGCAAAATATGTTTCCATTTACAGCAACACTGTGATGTCAGCGTGTCCACACCGTATTTTTCTCTGTACCAGCAGTTCTCTCTCGGTTGTTAAACATTGTTTATGTTTCCAACGGTCACACGTTATTCATTATTTTATTTTTTTTCTTGAAGGAGTTAATGTACAGTCCAACTTCTCAACAGTAGATGTTCTGCGCAAGAGGCTACATGAGAAGATCGAGGAGTCCAGGGGGCAGGTAAGCATATTTTAAAAGGCTATGACAGAAAGCCACCCACTGTCTCCTCAATTGGAACCATGTTCGTTTTTAAAACCATATCTATTTATCTCTCTATCTATCTCTATATCTATATAGATGTCTATAGAAATCTATATATCACTCTATATCTATCTACCTATCTACCTACCTATCTCTATATTTATATCTCTCTATATATTTCTATATCTATATATCTATATAGATATCTATATAGATTATATATCTATTTATATTTATATATATATATCTATATCTATATATATATCTATATATATATATATTTATAATTTATCTATATCTATGTATAGATATATAGATAAACATACATATATACACACACACACACAATATGTCTGTGGTTTCAGAGTCCCTGTACTGTACCACGTTTATGGTCTTTTGACAGTTCAAAGCCGGGGGCCATGAGTCATGCTGTCGCTTGCTCCAGAAGTATCACTGTTCTTGTGCAACTGCGAAGGTTTGGGGTCTTGACCGCTGCATTATTTAGAGTTTAACTTGGCTGGTAAAGCGCAAATTTATGATACACCAGCTACCCTAGACACTAAACCTGAGGAGGCCAGTTCTGTGCTAACCTGGCCAGAATTCATTATTAACTATGCGCACGTTCACGTCTCCATTTCCATCCACCCGGGTTTCCATTATCCACTGTTTACAGTTGGTGCAGTTCACTTCAACATGACTGACTCCTGACTGAATTATACAACAGAGAGTGGCGCCACCACATCCTACAGAGTTTAAACAGGTTACTAATTCTTAGGCACTAATCGGGTTCCACAAATCTTTCCTCAGGGAGCCCCGAAGGATGCACTGTCAGAGGCGGTCCAGGCAAAGCGAGCAAAACGAAAGCTGGAGCGAGAGCGCAAGAAGCGGAAGAGGAAAGAGTTTCGGATGAAGAAGCTGGCAGAAGACAGTGGCGAGGAGCAGCCGCCGGATATAAAGGAGGAAAAACAGCAAGCCCCTGCTGCGAGCAAAAGAAATGAAACCGCCATTATCTTCAACAAGGTGGAGATGGTGGAAGAGGCTTATGTGGACAAAATGTTGAAACGGAAGAACAAGAGGATGAGCATCAAGGGCCAGGTGACACCGCTGACGGGGAAGAACTACAAACAGCTGCTCAGTCGCGTGGAAGCTCGCAAAGCGAAGCTGGAAGAGCTGAGGGAGAAAGACGAGGGCAAGGCCCGCGAGATGGAGGAGAAGATCAAATGGACCAACCTGCTCTATAAAGCAGAGGGCATCAAAATCAAAGACGACGAGGACATGCTGCGCGCCTCGCTGAAGAGGAAGGAGAAGGGGCGCGCTCAGAGGAAGAAGAACTGGGACAACCGCAGCCAGAGCGTCGTAGAGAAGATGCAGCAACGGCAGGACAAGAGACGGAAGAACATCCAGAAACGCAAGCAGGTCAAGACGGAGAAGAAGAAGGACAGGGCGCGGAAGAAAGGCCGAGTGCTGCCCGAGGACTTGTAAAACGCTGCAGTGGGGCAGAGGGACTGTGTGTTGTGTGGGGTTTTTATGATAAGACAACAAACGCAAAGTCTAAATAAGTCAATCTGTCTTTGTTTTTTTTAAATCGTGGTGTGATTTATTGAATGATGTGAAAGTGCCTGTACCTCCTTTCCTTCCTCTGACGCCTGTTGTTGGTCAATAAAAAGTAACCCTTCATTGCGATGAACATGAAACGCAACTTCTCTGGCAGTTCGCTTTTTATTTGTCCACTTCCCTAAGATGCCAGACCTCGGCATGGGTCTTCTCCAAAGGAATGGTTTGACATCCCGGGAAAATTTGCTTATTCGCTCTCAGTCAGATGAGGAGGTGGATGTCCCTGTCGCGTCCCTGCCCCAGATCTGAAGCTGAGGTGCAGCAAGCGGCTGGTCAGCGGTTGGCCTAGAATAAAGACTGGCCTCAGAGATGCAACATGGGGACAAGGAGACTCAAGCTGACCTAAGAGAGACATAAAACAACAACAAAAAAAAGGCTCAAATTGACCACACAGAGATGCAAAACCACCACAGTGGGACGAGAAAAAAAAAGAGGGTGTACAAAGAAATGGAAAAAGGCCACTGTGGGGGAGAAAATAGATACAGTCGTGTCCCAGGATGATGAACTACTCCTTTAAATGCAGGAAGTGATTTTTACTTGTCATAGCCGGCGCTTCAGCCGGACGTGCGCCCCCTTCCGTCATGTGTCCGTCGCCGTTCGCGATTTCAAGCTCTCGCTCCGTCCAGCCGGCAGGAAGTAGAATTGCAAACACAAGGAGGTGGGAGGGGGAGTGCGAGAGTTCCCTGGTCCCGCCCCCGACGTCTCTCCTGCGGGCGGGGTGGGGGGGTTGTTGACCGGTGGTAGACTCCCGTGCGCCGCTGTCCGAGGCGATGCACGTCCGCTGATGGGAATAACCGGGAACCTGGCCGCTCGTCTGACCGCTATTCGCCAGAGCTCGCTTAGGAACAGTCGGCAGGTGGGTTGAGCTTTCGCTCCGCCGAGGCGACGCCTCTGCAGCTCGCTGGCCGCGGCCTGTTCACATACGGTGCTTTCATTTCAGACCATCATGTCGAGGCGGCTCCAGGCGCGCAGGACGGACGGCGTCGATAAAAACGTTTGGTGAGTGGTAAGAGCGGCACGGGAGGCACCGAGGCCGAGCAAGAGGTTATACACACACACACACACATATATAAAACATTGTTTTCGGACTGATTAAATCAGGCCGAAAACAATGTTTCCCAGCACAAGATAAACCACTTTATATGTAGAAGATAAATATGCTATTTTCTTACTGATACCGTGTCAGAGATGGATAAAATAAAAATAAAAAATAAAAAACTACATACACCTGAAAGTAATGAGGATTTTTAGGATTTGTTGAATTTTTGGTCATTTGGGTGAACCGACCCTTTAATTTTCAGCCTCTCATTGACAGTCCTAAAAGTTACGCCCTCAAATCTAAACTTAAACTCTTTTCTACAGAAATAATTTATTAGAAGCACTTATTATTTATATATATTTGTAATTATACATACATAGATTAATTTTCTTACTTGCTTGTTGTAAATCAGTAATTAAATTGTTCAGTATTTAGATCTAATGAAATTGCTTGTAGGGGCACTGGTGCCTCAGAAGACGGGGGCACATGACAGGACTGTCACAGGGCACGATTTTTTGGTCATATCCCCGCGGCTGTTTGATTCTATCTCATAGTTCTGGTTACAGCACGGCAGTGGGTCTGACCAGCTGTCTTTGCACCGAACAGGGTTGAACTCACACAAATGGCAGCAGACTACAAGGCAGTGAACCTCGGGCAGGGATTTCCCGACTTCTCCCCTCCTCCGTTCATCCAGGAGGCTTTCCATGAAGCTTTGCGCGGAGGACCCCCCATGCACCAGTACACCCGCGCTTTTGTAAGTGCTGTCGGACACATGGATAAGGCCTGTGTCTCCCTGTGAATGTCAGAGGAAACATCCTTAATTTGGGTTCATGTTAGAATGAATTCAGTATTTTTATTTTACCAGATGTTAAAAGGACAAATGGATGCAGAACAAACAGTGAGAGTCACTTAATGTGTTCATGTTTGTTTATTCCCGTCAGGGTCATCCCCCTCTTGTAAAACGTCTGGCTCAATTCTTCAGTAGGATTGTGGGACATGAGATCGATCCTCTGGAAGACATCCTGGTCACAGTTGGAGCTTATCAGGCTCTCTTCTATGCATTTCAGGCTCTGGTCGATGAAGGGGATGAGGTACGAAAATCAGTCGTGTCGGGTCAAAATGTTCCACAGCTCAACAATAATTATGGAAATATAAAAAGCAAAAGAGAAGCGAGTACAGAAGATATTTGCACAGGTTTGAATAAAAAGTGTGTGCGTGGTTTACTCTGTGTTAAAACTCCTCCACATGGTGCTTACTTAAAAAAATACCAAGAACTGAAGAAAACTAATGGCATTAGACGCGGGTTTCGATTTTCAGCTTCAGCACAGCAGAGTGTGTGAAGGTGCGACATACAGTAGCTTAACGTGTGGTTCGTCTTTTGGAAAAAAGAAAAAGTTAACAGACATTTTGTCTTTCAGGTCATAATTATCGAGCCGTTCTTTGACTGCTACCAGCCGATGGCGAAGATGGCTGGAGGAAAGGCAGTGTATGTACCTCTGAGGCCAGTGAGTGTTTACACATTACAAAAAAAACGAAAAACAAAATATATCTAGAAAGATAGATAGGTAGATTTATACATTTGTCTTAAATTCATACATTTACCTTGAAGTATTTTTCTCTTTCTTTTTGTTGATTTAAAGAAAGTTGAAGGCGGCACCGTCCTGGCAAGTGGGGACTGGGTTCTCTCTGCTGAGGAGCTGGCCACCAAATTCACTCCACGCACAAAAGCCGTTGTTATCAACACTCCCAACAACCCATTAGGAAAGGTAAGACATTGACCACCGGCCCTCAACTAGTTGGGTAACGCACCCAGCCCGCTGACGGAAGGGCTTTGCTGTGCTCGTGTGTGCCGAAAGCGAAGTGAAGGCTATTTCTGTGCACAAAAATGCTGCTGTCCCGTGTTCGAAATGTGTTTTCTACTGTTGAATTCTCTTGTCTCACTGAGTATTAATGTGGTCTCGGACATAAGCAACACACATATATGTCAATTAAAGGTTTACAAGACCGAAGAGCTCCAAATGATTGCCGATCTGTGTATCAAACACGATGTGCTGTGCATCAGTGACGAGGTGTACGAGTGGCTGACGTACGACGGAGCCAAGCACGTAAAGATAGGTGAGATACTGTAAAGCTGCAGTTCAGCAAAAATGCCCACAAACCCCAGAGCAAAGGTACTGATATGGCCGCTCGTTGTGTTTGCTGCTGTTATTGACAGCCAGCCTTCCCGGCATGTGGGAGCGAACCATCACTGTTGGCAGTGCCGGGAAGACTTTCAGTGCCACCGGCTGGAAGGTAATGCACAGGTGTTCAGGTCGGCAAAGCTGTGTGATTCTGCCTCGCCAGACATTGTTCTCATGGCCCGTGTCGTCTTTTCAGGTTGGCTGGGCCATCGGCTCCGGACAGATCATCAAACACCTGAAAACCATCCATCAGAACAGCGTTTACCACTGTGCAACAGCTGCTCAGGTCAACACAACGAATTCCCTGAACGTTTCACATATTGTTGTTGGAGGTGGCTTCTTTACTGTAGCTCCTCTCAGAACGGAGCCTTGAATGCTGGACGAAATTTTTAGCTCCTCCTCCTTGAAATCTTAAGCAGTGCAGTGCGATTACGGCCGTGGTCCAGGATCTTTTATTTTCAAATTCCAGCCTCAATAGCAGAGCTTCCAAAAACACGAGCAAATGTCCTGCTGACCTGTGGGGAAATGTTAATGTTGCATAAAACATCTAGAAAGTTTCCATTTTATTGATGGTGCAGCCAATGCAGCTGAAGCTATCGGACAGGAAGACATGGTTGTTTTTTTGTTTTTTACTTTATTTGTATTTCTTGTAGTAGACCATAAAGACTGTGAAATAAATAGAATAAAACAAAAGAGCAGGTCAACAAGGACAATACACAAGGTGCATTCTGTGTGAAGGGTGGGTTTCGTGTATGTTTGGGGCTACCATCCAGATTTTCACAGGTGTTCCCACCTTTTTAAAGCCGCCAAACAAATAAGCAGAAAATATGGGATTAAGGGGGTTATTATAGAGAAGAATACCTATGAAGTCTAGTGTTTAATTTAAGGGATTTTAGTGTCCTGAACTCAGACAAGTTCGCATCTGCCAACAACCTGACCGACAACTTTTCTACCATATGGAAATGGGCAGAGAAAGTTGAGGACAGCTTTTCTCACGCTTTATCAAATCTGCTTATAATCACAATTGTGAGCTGTTGTGTGTCCCATTTTCACCCTTTTTCCTTTATTGTCTTTCTCTTTCATCCATCCCCGTCTGCAACAGGAGGCAGTGGCTCGCGGCTTTGAGAGAGAGCACGCGCTGTTCGGGACGCCGGAGAGCTACTTCCAGCAGCTGCCCGCGATGCTGCACCAGAGGAGGAAGAAGCTGGCCTCGTGTCTGGAGAGTGTGGGCCTGCAGCCCATCATGCCAGAGGGAGGCTATTTCATGATCGCAGACATCTCCTCTGCCAGTGAGTGACGGACAAACATCTGAACTGGTTGCATTCATTATTAGATTTCTTACAAAGATTTTTGAATGTGTTATTTTATCAGTTTATTTCTCGACTTGTGCACTATAATTAATATTCACCTCAGCTTTCTTTTCCTTTTCTTTTTCCTTTTTTCTTTTTTGTTTTCTCCAACAGAGGTGGACCTCAATGACCAGGGCACTGAGGACGAACTCTATGATTCCAGATTTGTGAAATGGCTAATTAAAGAGAAGGTAAAGATTTAAAACTTGATCAATCCTGAAAAAATGTATTCTTTCCAAAGCACAGACACAAGTGATGTTTGGTGTATGGTGATGTATTTAGAATATCCTGTTTCTGATTTTTCGGACTTTTTCAGACTCTATCATTTGTCTTTTTCCTGTGCAGGGTTTAGCAACAATCCCCGTCTCTGCGTTCTACAGTCCGGAGCACAGCAAGGAGTTTGACAAGTACATCAGATTCTGTTTTGTCAAGGTAAAATTCAGCCTAGTTGACTGAAATGAAATTGACCCAGGCCTTTTCCTGTCTCACTCGGCCGTGCCGTTTGCCAAGTCCTTCTCACGCACACTCACTGGTTTCGTCCGACAGGAGGACTCCACCCTGGATGCCGCAGAGGACATCTTGAGAAAGTGGAGCCACGGACAGTAAATTCATCCATGATGTGAAGCATTACGCATCCATCCAGAGTTCACCAAGCTACTTAAACTGGCCTGGTCTGCCTCCCCAGTTAAAATGAGGCACATTCTGTGTTTCTAAGTGTGTGTCCCCACATCAGGGCACTGTATGGTACACAAACACAACATCCACTTTCCATTTGTCCTTATACTGCAGTTGTGAAAATACTCAGACTTTAACAAAAAAAAAAATCCTTGTTAATGTTCCCGTGCAATGATTTTAAAAAAACTGTGAATAAAATATTTTCAATATTATAGCTATTTTTCAGTCATTTTAAAGGAAGTATTTAGGTGATTTTTTTTTTTTAATGAAATTATGTACTTCTGCTGCGTGTCACATTTTAACTGCAGAGATATTTGTCCTGAATCAAACCAAGCAAAAAGTTTAATAAAGCTTTTAATGAATCCGAATTTTGTGTTATTCAGTTTCATTATCTGTTTATCGGCACAATGTTTTCCAAGTTAAGGATTTTATATAAAATAAGGATATTATATTATATTACAGTCCTCGGATGTCTGTATAATCTGTGTGAAACAAAAAGAACATTTTATTCAGCAACGTAAAAGCTATTTAAAAATGTAGTGAAGAGGTGTCTCATTTCTAGATAGATTGGAGATTAAAATTTTAATTTCTTAGTATACATCAATCCCAGTTTTCCTACATTGACTAGCAGGTTCAGTAGGAGTGCGTGTAAAAGGTGTTTGATTCCCGGTATATCTACTATGACATGATGACATATTATTGTCACACATATCATTCAGTATATCAGCTTTCTGGCCAACCTGCGCTGGGAATATGTATCCCACTCATTTTATGCTATCAGCAGTGCACTGACAGTTGGTGATGATATTATCGGTGTAGAAATGAAAACTCCAGGTTTGAGGTAGAGACGCTGAAGAAAATCCACCAACAAAAAAGCCTCCCTCTTTCTAATTTCCATGAACAGTCTCGTAGCAATAAGAAAGCTGCAAAGACTGCAAATAAGTTGTGTTTTATATCTTTAATTATGTTCTGCTTTTTAATCTTTTTTTAATCGTTATTTTATTAATTGCTCTTAGAATTCTTACTGTTTCTTGTGTGTTGTTAATTCAACCTGATATTTTGAAGATCTCAGGATTCTACGTTTAATTCAAAAGAGAATTACTGAAGGAAGAAAAGTATAAAGGTAGAAAAAGGTTGAAAGGTCAATTGGAGGAGGGGTGGACGGAACTCAGTCTTCTGGCAAATTGGACTGCAGTTTGTCAGAGTTGTACTTTTTCATGTCTCTATGGAGTCGTTTCTTGTGTCTTCGTACTCATTCTGGGTCTCTTTGTGGTCGTTTGACTCGCCAAAAAGAAATATTAACAGTCACTTCCTGGTCCGGAGGCCACCTTCACAACTTGGGTGCCTGGGCCATTTCAGTTCAGTAATCTATCCATGATCAGAGCCCTTTGCACCACAAAAAACTTGTCAGACTATAGTTACTAATTAAAGTTGTTGTAGCTTGAACGCTTTCTCTTTGTTAGTGGATGCACTGTATCTATGACTAACTTTAACTTTCTTTTTTAACAGATGTGGCCCTCAGTGACCAGAGTACTAATGACTTCAGATTTGTTAAATTAAAAAGAAGTCAATCATTGGAAATTTTATGAAAACTTTATTAAACTAATTAAAGATTATAAAAATTAAAAAACAATAGCACGAGTGTTTTACAATTTACGTTGTAGGATGATGTACTTAAAATTTTCTGTTTTTAAAAAAAATACATCTTCATCAACTTCTTTATATATAATTTGGCTTTTTTTCTGCAGGGTTTAGCCACAATCCCCGTTTCTGCATTCTACAGTCCAGAGCACAGAAAAGACTACAATACATCCGTTTTCTCAAGGTAAACAAAATCCAATTTGAAAGTTAAATTCATCGTAATTTGATCTAAATCGTCTCCTTTTGCAATTTGTTTCTCTTTATCAGTTCTTCTCAACTAACTGGTTTTGTCTAGAAGGAGGACTCCACACTGGATGCAGGAGAGGACATCTTGAGAACATGGAGCCACAGAAAGTAAACTGGCCAAGGATGTAGAGCGCGTCGTGATGCAATACCTGTCCAATGAGATCCTGACAGGCTAGTTAAACTGATTTCGGTTATCTGGGTTAAATCAAGCCATATTCTGTTTTTTTTTTGTGTCCCACACACACACTAGGCACTATAATGTATACAAACTGCTTCAACTTTCAGATTTTCCTCAAACAGTACTTGTGAGAAAACTCAGGCTTTGAAAAAAAGAAAACCTTGTGAATCTTTCTGTGCAATGATTTCAGGCAGAAAACTGTGCATAAAACATTTTTCAATATTCTGTATCTCAGTTATTGCAGAGATATTTTTCATGTATCGAAGTATCCAAAAGGTTTGATAAAGCCAATGATAAATCCACATCTTCTGTTAATTATTAACACTCTTCTCTGTCCAATAGCCTGATTGGTAACATGTCTGTCTGATAAAGGAATGTGAATGACACACTCTTTGCCCTCACAACCACAAAAAGGATTTATATAACAACCTAAACATTTACATTTACAGCCACGAAAGTTCTTATTCCTTAACGACTTTCAGAACAAAAAAGAAGAAGAAGAAAAAAGATCCCCAAGCAATAAATGATCAGAATAAATAAAACCCACTTTACCACCCTGATCAAAAATAAGGTGAGCTAAGTTTGTAGTGTTGATATTGGATCCAGATTCAAGCAGAAATGTTCATTGCTTGTTTTTATACTCTTGGAAGTCATCTTTTTTTTTTTTTTTTTAATTTAATAATAAATCAGAAAAAAGGTAGAAGTCACACTTCAAAACTATAACCTGCTGGTGGAAAGTTAAGGTTCCTATGTTTCACTTTAAACTTATAATATATTGTTTGGCCTTAATTTAAGTAAAGCACTGGCGGTGTTAAGAAAATCCCACCTTTTCAATTGGTGAAACCTCAGGCCTTTGCTTTCATTTGGCAGCACTAACAGACCTTTATTTTGAAAAGCGGATGGTGACCTGGAAGTAAATAAACCTCACATGTTGGTGCGTGTAAAAATGTCTGCCGACGTCGCAGCGAAAAGACCCAAAATTGTTTCCTCTCTGGTAATGTTATTCTCGTGTTTATCATAAAAATGACATTGTCGGTTTTTTTTCCTCTATCACCTATAATGTTTCTCTTGTTTGTTTTTATTCTTTTTTTAACAGCCTGAGGACAGGGTGGACTGGAAGAAAAGAAAAGCAGAAAGTGAGTGAAAACACAGCTACATTTAGCTGCTAGCTTTCGGCCGGAGCACGCTCTTTTATTTGCCGAACAACCAAATTAAATGTTTGGGGTTTTTTCTCAAGTGTCT
This sequence comes from Xiphias gladius, assembly GCF_016859285.1. Lineage (NCBI taxonomy): Eukaryota > Metazoa > Chordata > Actinopteri > Istiophoriformes > Xiphiidae > Xiphias > Xiphias gladius. The sequence goes on along the minus strand of NC_053419.1, from coordinate 18,636,912 downwards.
TCGTTCGAGGATTAATATGTGGATTTTGTTTATTTTAAAGTTACGCTACTGTTATGTAACATCTCAGTTTTTCATCTGATGCTTCAGCCACAGGATGGAGGTAGAAATCCCTCGTAGCCTGTTGATCAACCTTCAGGAGAGTGGTTTCATGTGATACCAGTCACGTTGGTTTCAGCATTGCTCTCCTGGAGGCTCGGGTGTCACCGCTTGACTTTACTTCTCAAGTGTAGCCGTTGTTAAATAGACAAGCCACTTTTATTTATAAAGTCCAAAATCACAAACTTGCTTGGACAGCAGCCTCGCCTTTCACATAATCTGAAGATTAGAAAACGTGTTTCTTTTTATAAAGCCTTTTCATTTTCGAGTACAGGGGCATCATGTCCTTGCTCGACTTGGCAGGTACCTTGTACCCACATGCTGCTCATTCCACCTTTAAAACAACTTGATGTTCTTATGTCTTCTGCTGTATTTAGGTTTCTCTTGCAAAAGAGATCTTGGTCTCAATAAGACTACCTGATTAAATTAAGGTTATTTGTTTGTTTATTTATTTTTTTTAAGAAAGTAGCTTTACAATCTTTATAACACATGACACCCTATATCTTCAAACCAGTGGTTTCCAATATGGATGTCAGAACCTCACTGGGTTTCCACAAGATTAAAGAATTCAGAGAGAAAAATATATACATTGTCACACAAATCGTGTTTATTGTTTAGGTGTTCTATCAAATGTTTGCTTTGCTTTCCTGTATCTACTGGATACTTTCACCTACACACAAATCCTTTAAGGGCTGCATCTAATGATTATTTTCATCATCAATTAATCTACCAGTTGTTTCCTTGATTAATCGTTTGGTCTATGAAATGTCAGACATGGTGAAAAATATGCTTAAGACAAGGCGACGGTATCAGATTGCTTGTTCGACCAGCAGTCCGAAGCATGCCGTTTACTATCACACAAGACAAAGAAAAACGTTCTGAACCACCTCATTAGATCACCAGTTCGGATACTGCCAGTCTGTCTAGATGCATCCAGTTTTCCTGTCGGTATCATTGATTTTTCCTCAATAACAGTAAAGGAAGCTAAGAAGCAAAGGAAAGAGGCCAAGGTGATTAAACAGTTGGAAAAGCAGAGACGGGAAGAGGCCGCAGAGAGAGCGAAACTTGAACAAAGCCAGAACAAAAAAGGTACCGTAAATCATCATTTCATGGATTGTTGTTAGACTATATGACCGACAATAGGGTTCTGTAATGTGTGACCTGTACCTCCTAGGTCGGGCTTACACAGTGAGTGTGGCCGTGCCAGGTTCTGTCCTGGACAACGCTCAGTCCACTGAGCTTCGTACATACCTGGCTGGGCAGATCGCTCGAGCCTGTGTCGTGTTCTGTGTTGACGAGATCATTGTGTTTGATGAACAAGGGGAAGATGTCAAGTAAGTTCACACGGAGGTTCAACACATTGGGAAACACGCCCTTAAACGGTCCCAGAGCTAATAGAAAAGTTTTTGCGTTTTTTGGCTTTATCACGCAGGAGCGTTGAAGGAGAATTTAAAGGTGTTGGGAAGAAAGGGCATGCTTGCATTCAGCTTGCCAGAATACTCCAGTATCTCGAATGCCCACAGTAAGTAGGAACGTGTTATAAACGGATCTCCAGCATCGGCCAATTTCATCAGATTGGTGTTACAGCTTTTTCCTCTCCACCAGGTACCTGCGCAAGTGGTTCTTCCCAAAGCATCAAGATTTACAGTATGCAGGTAATTTCCTTTTACATACATTTCTTTTACAGCACGGATTTTCAAAGACTGACACTGTGGTGCCCCCTCGGACATAAGGGGACATAATTGGCTATTAGCAGTTCCTACTTTCCTTGTAGCCACGGATGTATTGACAGCTGTCACTGGATTACTTTGATATTGATATTTGATCATTATTTTAACGCTAAATCTACGTAAAGGTTACATTGTAATACCAAGTGTAAACAGGCTTACAAATGAAATATTACAAATTTTGACTAGCTACTGGCCTTTTTTTTTCTCCTACCAGGTTTGCTTAACCCTTTAGACAGTCCTCACCACATGAGGATAGATGAGGAGTCAGAATACCGGGAAGGAATTGTCCTCGACAGGCCAACCAAACAAGGGAAAGGTTCATTAGTCAACTGTGGAATGAGAAAGGTGAGCACGTCTTCAGAGAGGTTACTGCCATCAGCTAATGTGGACTAAAAGGTAGTGTTGACATTTACTTGTAAATATAGACTGTAGGGCTGCAACTAATGATTATTTTCATTATAAATTAATCTTCGAAGTATTCTCCGGATTTATTGATATATTGTTTGGTAAAATGGTCCAACAGTCCAAAACCCAAATAAATTTAATTTAATTTAATTTAATTTAATAGGAGACAAAGAGAACCAGAAAATATTCAGAATTAAGAGGCTGGAACCAGTGAATTTTCTGCCATTTGTGCTTAAATATGACCCAACCATACTTAATTGCCAAGGTTTTGCAGATTATTTTTTCTAATCGACTATTTGGCGTATTAGACTGAACCACTCTATGTCCATCTGCTCCCACAGGATGTTCGGATTGATAAACAGCTGCAGTCTGGACTTCGAGTCACGGTCGAGCTCAACAAGACGCAGAACCAAGGTAATTTTGTCCATCGGACTGTAACCTTTTTTCTGTTTTCTGTATATTCTCTGAATACAATTCTCATCATGCTCAAGATGCTGCACATCAACTGACTGTGTATGTCCATTTGTCTGTGCCTCATCCTCAGACAGCAAAATATTTCAAGGTGTGGTGGTGGCTCCTCATGTGCCCAGGACTGAGGGAGGTCTCTACTGGGGTTACAGTGTCCGCCTGGCATCTTGTCTCAGTAGGTTTCTTATTCTCTTAATACGCCGCTATTACTCAAACATATGCTTTAAATTAGTTTGCAGTGTCTCGGAGAGTTAGGAGCCGAATCCAGTATGAGACTTAGCCCTGCGTTCACGGCTGTATCCTTATCGCTGTTGGTTTGTTAATGCAGGTGCGGTTTTCACAGAAAGTCCGTATAAAGAGGGATACGATCTGACTATCGGCACATCAGAGAGAGGCAGCAACATGGACCCAACCACACTGTCGCCATTCAAGTAGGTTCAGGAGCCGATAAGAGGGTAAAGGAAGTCGGAGGACGTTTTTATTAGCCATGCTAGCGGCGTGACTCTAGGGACGGGTGGTTCACCACTTTGGTCCAGGCTGAAGTATCTCAATTATTGGAAGGATTGTCATGAAATTTTCTACAGGTATTCATGGTCCGCAGAGGAGGAATCCTACTGACTTTGGTGATCCCCTGACTTTTCCTTTTTTTTGCCACTATGAGGTTGACATTTGTGATTATTTAAGTGAAATGTCTAAACAACTATAAAGCATTGCCATGACTAGTAACCTTGGTCATCCATTAACTTTTCCTCTGGCGCCATCATCAGGTCAAGTTTCGAATTCGTTCGTAACTTTGGTTTATTACCAAATAAATGCTGTTTTAGAATTTAGCTCGTCAGCACTGTGCCTTAGTGCAGCCTCTCAGAGCTGCTAGCATGGCTGTAGACTCCTAGTTTTGTTATTCCATTGTTGGTATTTTATAAATTTGTTCTATTCATTTAAACTAGACTTTTTTTCCCCCACTTTTTAGGCATCTTTTGGTAGTTTTTGGCGGTCTTCAGGGATTGGAGGCCAGTGTAGACGCTGACCAAAACCTGGATGTGACTGACCCCTGTGTTCTATTTGACCTTTACCTCAACACATGCCCCGGTCAGGGCAGCAGGACCATTCGCACAGAGGTGAGGACGGAGATGTTAATACAAGCTTTAAGGATATATTTACACTCTTTGTACTGCAAGCAAATGCTTTATGATCTAAATTTGGCTTCAACTTTCCTGTTCTGCTCACCAGCACGTGAACAGTCTGTTCATTTAATAATTTCCTGTTTTCTATACAACAGGAGGCCATCTTAATTTCCATGGCAGGGCTGAGACAGAAGATCACAGCTGCCTTTTCAGACGTTTCCAACGGTTCATTAAAGAATCAGTGATGGAGGAAAGTAAACAAAGACACGTGGCAGACGTTTTATCATCTAACTGGTATTTACCATGAAGCTGTTCATTTTCCATAATTGGACCTTTTAGCATTGTATGCTGTAAAACAAGCCATTATCTCAAATATCACGCCACACACATCAGTGCATTGAGTGCTGTCGATGCCAGACACCTTTCATATTTCTCTGTGTTGTTATTTAGCTGTCATTCTGCATTTTTGTTTCAAAATAATCCAACAAACTTTTACATATTTAAATACAAATACTATCCCCAAGTTTGCAATGACTTGTATTGTTTGTTTTTTTTTCAAAGCATATAATTGGTTCTAAATAGTACAGAACATTTCATGAAAAACAGTGTTGAGACCAGCACAACATGGACAAGCGAATGGCACTGAACTTCCAAGTTAAACTTTCATCAATAAACACCAAAGTTGGCTTCAGTTTTCTGAGAGAAACATGTTTACAGTAATCAAGAGAAAGTGGCCCATCTGCTTTTAGCAACATCTTAAAACATCGCAAGTTTCTACTAGACCACAGGCCTTCACAGCTCTCGGATTGTCTTCTGGATGCAGTCACATTCCAGTTGCAATGCATGCTGCATGTATCTACTTCTTATAATAGCATTTCATTGTTCAGTTAAGAAAGCCAGAAAGATTTCATTTTAAATGTCAGGTTTGGCCGGGGCCTGTAGTATTCTTCTGGGTTATTTGTAGGACGACTTTGTGTTTTTGTGGATAGGCTTGACATACCCAGTTTCCAGATCATTAAGTCTACCTAGCTAAAACTAAGGCATCTAATCACACACTCTTGAAATAAATCCTCCCTTCATGAATGTTATAATGTTCAGTTTTTGTTTCAGGCTAATAAAAAATAATAGATTTTGATAACGTAGCACAACAGGTTAACAATGTGGTTCATGTATATTTTTCTGTTAATTATTGACCAACAGATTCATAAGTAAACAAAGGCATCTGACCACAACGAATCAAGGACATTGCGTGCATCGTGATAAGAGAATCTCCTGCAGATGGATATAACTAAGAGAACTGATTAATCACTTTCAGAAGGCAGCAGAGCTTGAGGATCGTGCAGTCCTAAAAGCAACCAACTGACACATAACACGACCATGATGCATTTGAACTGAAGCTGCATGCGCTGGAATGCCATTGAGGTAAAAAGGTTTAAGTTATGAGGCAAACGTTCTATGTTCAAGGTCTAATTTTCCTGAAAACATTAGTACTAATCTTCAAATTTAGGGTATATCAACTTGTTTGAGATGATAGTAAAAGTACAATCTGTATCTAGAATAAATTTTGTGCCACATAATTTCTGGAATCTGAATATATACGATTATTTAAAAAAAAAAAAAAACTAGAATGGCACTCAGTAGAGCGTATACCTGCCCTATCTCACAATGTTAAGTAAAGTGATAAAAAATTCCTGGATCCGCACCAAAATTTAATGGGTTCCTCCCTGGCCCATGCCCCATCCCTCCACCAAGTTTTTTGTGCAAATCAGTTCAGTACTTTTTGCGTACTTTTGGGTTTTAAGACGCAATACTTCTTCAGTACTGATCAAGATATGTCTATAGCACCAGGTATAAAAAAAACAAAACAAGTACTGTGAGCTCGCATTGAATCCCCGGCGATATTGTTAGTCATGTTTACTTATTAATACACTCTCATAATTTAAATCATAATTTTGCCAATTTTAGCCTTTACTTCTTCATTGTACAGATGCTATGTTTTAAGACAAACAATGAATTGTTTGGTTTACATTTTATATGAAATATATATAGAAATGCTTATATTCTTCAGGCTTAAATGTCAAAGTACTTTTTTTGGTATCGATTCAGGAACTGTTATCACAAAAAAAAGGTTACTGTGTCATAAGGCTTCTATATAGATTGAATAAGTGATCTGAATATTACTGCAAATACTAAATAATATAATCTCTGTATAATGGACAAATGAGAGCTATTTAAAGTGTATTTTGTAGGTCACTTAGTCATATATCTAATTATAATGCTTGCTGATATAACCCCCCCCCCCCCTCCAACATGGCAAACATATGTGCATTTTCAATAGATATTAACAAAAATATTATAAACATGTAAAAATTCATCTTTAAATTCATTTTCTCTACTATTTACAAAAACACTTTTCAGACAGCTGCCACATGGAAGATACACAGCGTATTTTAGAAACCTCAAGAATGAGTTTCCTTCCCAGACATCTCTTCAGTCATGTGGTCCGATGATAGTTTTTTTTTTTTTTCCCGAAGGCTGTCATTCATCATGTGGCTATTTGAAGGCTCGGTTGGGGAAGTTAACAATGAATTCCAGCCCGTGGTCCTCGTTCGGGTCTCTGTGAGAGCAGGGAGATCTCTTTGTGGTTTTCAGTCTTTTCACCATGTGGGATGAGTGAAGGTGATGTTGTACTGCTTTGCCCAGCGTGCGAACACCTGTTTCTCCGTAATGAAGCGATGGTGGTTTCCTCTTCGGCCGCTCTCGTTCTGTAGGTATGTTACACATTCATCAGGCCCCCTGGGTTTGTAGTAGTGATAGGGCATCTTCTTGGATCCAGGTTTTCTTCTGGAAAAAGAATGATTTTAATGTTAGCAGTTCATTGGTTAGACTGCCAGTTTATCTGTGATTTGTAATAACGTGGAAACCAAAGGGTTCACAGTGTTTTAATGAGTCCACATACTGCGGGTCGATCAGTGCCATCATCTTACTCACATGCAGTGATTGGGTGGAACCATCCCATACACCTTGATGTTATCACATATCTCAATAGCTATGACCATCGTGAACCAGCCCGTACTCAACCATGAGTGAGATTTTTGTCTGAGCAGAGAAAAACGACAAAACCAATGGGAAAGCAGAGTTTGTGAAAGTGTCATTTACCCAATACTGGGCTAGTAGACGATAAGATGTGAGAAACATTTTACTACCTCCCTGAATACTCACCTGTCTCGTCCTGTCTCCTTGTGGAAGAGACTGTCAAACCTGTGCATCTTGCTTGGTGTGATACTAAAACATGACAAGTTACTGTAGGTCATGCTGACTCTCTGGATCAGTCTATACAGAGTTCCTTTGGCATCCTTCCCAATCTTGTTCGGGGGTCCCCAGAAAATGATCACAGGGTTTTTGTCTGTGCGGTGTAAGAACTCATTAGGCCTTCGGACCACCCTGAACACGCTGGAGTGGGCTACGACCCTCAGAGAAGTCCGGTTCCCGACATCATTCTCGTACCCCAACGTGGGGGCGTCATTCATACGAATCACACACTCCGCACGGTCGATCTCTTCCCCTGCTTGACTCCCCAGGACATGGCTGGAACTCGTCACCAGCGCACAGCTGTGACAGTGCAGGGTCATACTCTGGGGGGGAAAAAAAGGAAAGAATATGAAGCTTTTAAAATGATATTAAACAAAAAACAAAAAAAATCATTTATAGTGAAGTGGAAATAAAGTCCGTTAGTGGGTAAGTGGGGTATGTCCTACACTATTTGTGTATTCATTTTCTGAGAACTAAATTTTGATTTCCCATTTAGATTGCGGTGTTACAGAGCTTGCAGACAACAATATGCTCATGGCTGAAACACAGTAGTGTTTGGATGGCCACAGATGGTGATTTGAAGTGTTCATCATTAGTTTGACTCATCGTTAGTTTCAGTTATCTGTTTAAGCTCTCGCACCATGATGGATATGATAAAGAGAAGCTGATACCGTGGACAGCTGTCTACTAATGTGACATGGATAGCAATAGGTATAGATTTAGCTCCTAATGCTGAACCCAGTACAGGTTCGCGAACTTGACGGACAAAGTGACATCTTTTACGTTTAGTGCTGAGGTCAAGTTCACAGTTTTTACCAAAATGCTCATTTTGCCTGGTGAAGCAGTAACAATAAACTTCACCTCTGCTGTGTCCTCCACTGGTATTTATAGTAACAAATCTAACTATGAGCGAACTAATATACGGTACAGTACTCTAGAGGTAAGTGGATTTTCTCACCATCAAAGTTTGTCGACGTTCCAGCTGTAAGAATTCTGTGTTTGTGTGCAAACTGTTAAGTACCTTGTTCCCATAAAATGGCACATAACCGTCTTTCCCAGCCCACTTCTTCAAGTCCGTGGTCTTGAGACCGTGGTTTGTAGCCACATGGAAGGGAGTGTAGACGACGGAACTGTTGCCATTGTTGGAGCCGTACAGGAAGAGGAGTGTCATCAAGATGAAGATGGCCAGGAAGATCACCATCCTGTGGCTCTGTGGTCCCTGCAGTGTAAACAGCGGTGGTCCAATGTTACCAAGTACATTTACTTAAATACAAATTTGAGGTACTTGTAGTTAATACTTTGACTATTACCATTTTATGCAACTTTATACTCACTAGTTATACTATATTATTACAGTACCTAATAGTATATCAAATTAGAGCTGAAGCCATTAGACAACTTATTAGATAACTGTATAAAAATCATCTGCAACTATTTTGGTAACTAATTAATCATAAAACTAATTTTTGCATGCAAAAATGCCAAACACCTCGTGGTTCCAGCTTCTCATATGTGAGGATTTGCTGCTTTTCCTTGTATTAAATTACATTAAATTGAATAATTTTGAGGTTTGGACTGTTGGCTGGACAAAACAAGCAATCTGAAGATGTCACTTTGGGCTCTGGGTAATTGTGATGGGCATTTGCTAGTGTTATACAAACTCAACAATTACTCGAGAAAATAATCAGCAGATTAATCTGTAACACTTAAAGTCCCCGTTTATCATGTTTAGTCATTATAAAAACTTGTAATAAAAGGTTTATAACACACTATAATGTCGTCGTAGGCAAATGTGTTAATTCATGTATTTATCAACGGCTGCTCCTGTGGGAACCCATAAATAGAGGTCGGTCTAAAAACAGATAATGAATGAAAATATAGTAAATCACGGTTGTAATTATAATAAAATAATGAGTTATAGTTTTTGACAAATACTGTACATTGATAAACACTTAAACTGTCTTTACATCTGTTTACAAATACATCAGTGTGTTCTAAACTATTTATTACATGTTTATTTACTGATGATAAATATGGGGACTTAAATTAGTGATAAAGATTAATCAGTAATAAAAAATAGTTGCTGCCAAAATTAGATCCACCTCAACTAACCACATCATTATACGTAATAGTATAAAAGTCACAGTCCATTTTTCTGCATTTACTTTTAATTTTTTATAGTTAAGAGTACATTTTCCTGATAATGCTTGTGAAATACTTATGTAGAGTCTTTTACAAGTGGCCAGTAGCCCGAATCTAAAAATCATTCAAAATAGATGAAAATGATTAAAACAATTGAAAGGAAAAGCAGCAAATCCTCCCATTTGAGAAGCTGGAACCATGAAATGTTTGGCATTGAGTGGAAAAAAAAACAAGAAACTATTTTTAAAACAGTTGCCATTCAATTTTTCTATCAATCGACTAATAGTTTCAGCTGTACTTGCATCTCCTGTCAGGTAGTTTTAATTTATGAGAAAGCGTCGTGTTTTATATGCACTTGGTGTGTTTTGTATGCTAAATCTTAATTTGTAAACTAACTAAAGTCATCAATGAAATGTGGAGTGAAATGTACAACATCTCCCTCTGAACTGTAGCGAAGCAGAGGCAGAAGAAGGTGCATGAAGAGAAATGAATCAAGTAACGGACGAGTGCTCAGGCACAGTACTTGAGTATATGTTCGTAGACATATGGCACTTTTACTTAAGTAAAGGATGTGACTACTCGCTGCAGCTGCGTGGATGCAATCCTCTCTGTTTGGACTAACGACACTAATGGTGATGATGAGGGTGGTGGTGGTGGTGGTGAAGGGCAAGAGGTCCCATGGCCACACCCTCCCGGTGTCTGGCCCGTCTTACCTTGCCACTGAGCCTGAGCCCCATGCTTTCTGGTCGGGCCGTGTACCAACGCGCTGGCCGCGACTGTCTGTCATCATACCTGCCGGGGAGAGACAAAAAATAATAATAATAATAATAATGGCGCGGATTCAAGCGTCCGTCCTCTCGGGCTAGCCGCGTCCAGTCGTCGCCGTCCGGACTCCGGAGAGGTTACATGTAAACAAGCGGCGGGCCCCGGGCGACATTTCAACGGCACGTACGGCCGCTTGCGACCTAACCGGAGTGGGAACGCTCTCCGCGGGGTCCCAGCCTCGCCGGGTGTATTTTACCTCCTCCTAGCCCGACGCCATTGACATTTAAAGGCAAGAAGGTGTTTTTATTCGGACAAGAAAAAAAAAAAAAACAACAACATCCTACCCAGCGCCGTCCGCTGTTGACGTACCTTTACCGACGGCTCTTAAGAAAAGGACACCCCGGGGTGTCACGGCGTTAGCCGTCGTGGCATGTGTAAGCGTGCTAACCGGCAGCGAGTGTGTCAATCCCGTGCTTTACCGTTTCACGGCCTTTGCGGTCTCGGCGTCTCCGGTCTCTCGCGTCCCCCATCTTCCTGCGCCACTCCCGTGACGTCATCGGCGCGTCCACCGCTGCGGCGCAGAGACCGTCGTGTCGCCGTGGCACTGATGTGGGCCGAAGAGTTTTATCAAGTTTCCTCCGCATCTGTGTGTGTGTGTGTGTGTGTGTGTGTGTGTGTGTGTGTGTGTGTGTGTGTATTTCCTGTTGTTTGTAGAAATTGCGCAGTTTGACGTACCAATGTCCGTTAAAGCACGGAACAAATGACCGACTGGAGATTTAACGGGATCTTCTTGTTTTTATTTCTCTATTTGTTCGTTTGTTTAGACCCGTTCAACAGCCAAACGCACCTGTGGTTCTCAGTGTTGGGTTGCATGGAAAGTTCATCCCGACGCTGTCGCGGAAGTTCCCACAAGCGTGTTGCATTTACAGGGGCCGCCGTGCGTTCACCTCCCGTCGAGTTTTTCCCAAACCAGCTCCGTGGGATTTTAGGTTCTGGGGACTGTGCCGGTCTTCGAATCACGCGAAGCCGCCGTCTAGTTGCTTTTCTTGAAATGCTCTGGATCATTGTCTTTCTGCAGGATGAACCCCGAGACCCAATCACTCTGTCTTCCTCTGTCAGTTTCCCTTTTCTCGCCACTGTAATAGCAATATGCAGCACTGCTGCTCCAGAGGTGTAGTAACACAGTCTCTTCCAACACTGCCATTATAAAGACAGAGGGTTTGTAGGTCATTAACAAAAGTGTGGGAACCTGTAGGAATTGGTTGCACCAACTTTCGAGCCTTAATTAACTTCCACTGCTGCAGAAAAGCTGTGAATAAAACCCAAAAATGGGGGGTGTTCTAAAACCCCTTGACCAGTACTAAAAACATTCATCAAAACAACCCTAATCATGGCCCGGATTAACAACCTCGGGGCCCCCGGCCAAAAATTCCTGACCCCCCAATGCGCATGGCAGTTTCATTATTTCACCAGGCACCCTGCAACCAACCAGTACTCTCCAGCTGAAATGATTAGTTGATTAATTGATTGACATAGAATGAATTGAATTGAACTGAATGCAGATTCACTTATTCCAAATGCTCAGTATTTGCTATTTTTCCTACTTCTCAATGTTAGTTAACTAAGTATCTTTGTATTTTTGACAGCTGGTCAGACAAAACAAGAAATGAGAACATGTTAACTTGGGCTTCAGATGGGCATTTTTGTCAGACGTATTGATAATGAAAATAATTGTTGGTTGTAGCCCTACAGTACTCACAGGATGGAATAATGCATTATTTGAATTTAATTAATTAAAAAATTAAAATAATTTGATGAAATGCAACTTTAAAACAAAAAAAATTCAATGTAAAAACAACAGACTAAAACAATTTAGGTGTTAAAACTAGATTTTCACCCAGGGTTCATTTTCAAAACTGGGGTCCCATTCAGGGGCCTCTGAGCAGAAACTGGCATCGGGGCCCCACCATGATGTAATGGAGTTAGTGATGAGCAGTGGTTCTACGCACCCACACAGGTCTTCTTCAGTCTTTCCGTCTGATGAGACCTCTGCTCAGGTGGATGCTGGGTATGGCTATGCTGGGAATTATGCACGAGAATTTGTCCCTCCTTAACAGATATTTAAAAAAAAAAAAAAAGCAAACAGGAGAGTGAGGGAGGCTTCTATGAAGCATGGTCTGTACGTGCCCACACCGCCCTGAGAAAATGTCACGGTGAGTGAAAACACCTGTGTCGGCGGACCAAAAGAGTGTAGAGCCTTTTAACTGGTGTGTACAAAGCACTGAAGCGGTCGAACAGTGACCGACACAAAAAGCACACAAGTCAAGCTCACACACACACACACACACACACAAGCAGACTCTGTTTGACAGCACATTTATTCGAGTTGGCACCCATCTCACACTAGTGGCCAGGCCAACCAGTGGTCAAGTTTACATTCAAGTTTTTATTCTGCACAGGTCACTACGTAAGAACGCTTACTAAAAAGTCATTAATAATACATTTTAATTCAAACGATTCACGTTTGAAATGTGCATGCAGTAAAATACTTTGACACAGTAGTTTGCGCTGTAGTGCAAATACAATTACAGTCTTTGGACTTGGTCACAAAGGAAGCATTATTCAACTGAAAAAGCAGCACTAATAGTTCTCATTGTAAACAGGCAGCAAAATATACATTTTTAAAGTAGAAGTTGTGCTGAAAACTGGAGGTGATGGACAGCGGACCACTCTGCAGTTACATTTTAATACTGTCTGCTGTGTGACTGTTTTAAACCTTACCCCACACACACACACGTCACATACTGTATGTGACAGACGGTGGTTTTGTGTGTGTGTGTGTCTGGCGTGAGGGTACGCGAATGATGAGTTGGACCAAGATGAGACCAGTGACACCAGGCCATGTTAAACCACTGATACCTCATGTGACACAGATGCAGACTGCACAGTCACTCTTTGGGTTAAATGGCACTCAGGACATCATGGAAACGTCTGAGCACTGTTCACATTAACGTGAGCATATTTTTTTGGTTAAATGAAAAGCTCACGACTACTACTACTACTACTACAAGCATTTAAACACTGTAACTGGTTGTAGTAAGGGCAAGTAAACAGCTTAAAGCTTCAATATCAAACAGTAAGTAGTTAATGAAGAATAAAGTAACAGCCTGAATCTGCACTTGTTTTCCAGTATGTTCAGTTGTTCATCTGTTGTTTGTCTGATATATGAGCACGGAGAGTTGAGACTAACAGTCACAGCATCGAAAGCGCTGAAGGAAAGATAAAAGGGTCATCGAACGAAATGTACCACAAACAACACCTGCTGGAACTTATCTTTTTTTCTTTTTAAAATTGCATACTGTCCATTGACGCTGGTTTATTTATCTGAACTTGACTCTGCATCAAGGCAGGCAGATCATAGAGAGGATTGTCATGTTTCGAGGCAAAACACCGCAGAAAAAAACAATACTGGAGCTGGAATGATTAGTCAGTTAGGAAGATAATCAGAAACTTTTCAGAAAAAAATTGATTAATCATTTAAGTCATTTTTTTCATGCACAAAATGACAAAAAATCTGTGGTTGTTTGCAGTTTTTATGAATCTTTGATTGTAAATGGAATAGTTTTGGGTTCTGGATCACTGGTTGACCAAAACAAGTCATTTAAAAGTGTGAACTTGAGTACTTGGAAACTGTGATGGACATTTATTTTAATATTTTCCGACGAGAGATTAAATCGATTTAATTGAGAAAATAAACACCAGATTGATCACGAATGAAAATAATAATTAGTTCCAGCCTTGAACAGAACACTTTGTCTCATAGAGTAAAGGTGCATATTGTAGCTTTAAATTACACAGGCCAGATTGCAGAATAAATTGAGACTGAAAGTCAAGGCACAGATATAAAGAAATTAAAAAAGTATAAGCTTTGGTATAAACAGGTTTTAGTGTCTATTTTAGTCGCTCTACGCTGACATATGGCTATAGATGATGGAAATATTTAGTAATACTGAAGGGTGTACAGTAAAACCTGTTACCACTTAAATGCTGGTAAATTCGCTTATCTTAAGCATAGAAATAAAATGTAGAGTCTTATATCTATAGTTGCAGATTTTTTTTTTTCCACTATGAGCCAGAATCAAATCGTTCACAGTGGAATAAAAAATTCTTTAGTAGAGAAGATCAGAAGCCAGCAAAAGTGAATACCACTATACAGTCAAGGAACATCTTCTGAGTTTCAGGATGTCCTTCTTCAGAGGCTCCAAGGGGGGTGTTTAAACTGAATTTTATGACGCGTTGCCCATTTGGCATAGATGGCCTTCTCGGTGATGAAGCGATGGCCCCCCCGCTGCGTGTGCTCGTGGAGCTTGTACATCCTGCACTCATCGATTCGGTTTTGCTCATAGTAGTGGTAGGGAACAACACTGTGATTGGCCCGACTGTCAGGAGGAGGAGATACCACAAGCAGGGAAAGGTTACAGAGGATACTACATCGTAAAAAAAGCGGCAGCTTTAGCGTGGATTACAAACTCAAGGCATAATTTTAAAAGTCTCACCTGCAGTAGTTATCATCGATCATTCCATAGACATGGATTCTGTCGCACATATCTATAGCCAGAATCATTGTGAAAAATCCGGTGCTGAGAAACGCCCCCGTTTTCATTCTGAGTAGGAGACACCAAACAGCTGTTTTTATAAAGCATATTTTATAATCAGTCTATTGTTTTGTTGTTTTTTCAGTCAAAAAGAGTAAAAAAAATGCCAAACATTCTTTGATTCCAGCCTATATTTTTTTGTTTTTGTCAATTGTATTTATTTTTTTTTTTTATATTATATTTTGAACAAATTAAGACATGTGAAGAAAGCCACCTGAAAGGACCAGACTTACTTTTTAAACAAAAATTTTTTTTTTTTTTTTTTTTTTTTTTTTTTTTTTTTTTTTTTTTTTTTCAAAAAAAAAAATTAAAAAAAATTAAAAAAAAAAAGTAAAAATAATCATTTGTTGCAGCCTTACTTAAAGCCTTTAATTAAAAAAAAAAAAAGCAAAAAAATAAGTCATTATAACTGCAAAAAGCATTACTGTTTTTATATACTATACCAGTATAACTTTTGTAAATACCCCCAATATAGTGTGGTTCACAACTAAAAAAAAAAAGTTTTGTTTTTGTTGTATTTTTGTGTTTCATGTATATTACTTTTTTTTATTATTTATAAACATGGATATATGTGATTTTGGAGTGAAGAGCAAACAAGGTGACAAAACAAAAAAAACCAAATTCAAAACAACAACATATACAGTGATCACCCTTATTCTGTTTGTTTCTTTCTTCCTCTCTTGTGCTGCTGCATATATTATTTTATTTTAATAAAAGCCAATAAAGCAATAAAGTAACAGAGTAGAAACACAAACAGTGAAACAGTGACAGAAAGCATAAGACTTTAAGACTTCTTCCATTTCCATCCCATGCTCATCTGCTGCTCTAAAATCTAAATTTATGAAACCACGACGTCGTCTGACAAAATCACCATACACATAAGTTAAAGACAACGCCCATGCTGTGGTTATGGCTATATTTACAAGTAAAATGATAGCTCAGAGAGAGAGTTTCAAGCTCATTCACACCTATGCAGCTGTCTGGGGGTGTGTTGAATGAGAGGCGTAGAGAGGCGTGCCTATGGAGGGAAAGTCCAACCTCGCACTCGCAGGGCAAAACTGGTGATACTTTTCTACGGAGAGTAGCTAAGGTTTGTCCAGAAAGTTGCTAGATTTGCCTTTAGGTCCTTTTTTTTTGAAGAAAAGACGCTAAAAGGGACGTGAAAAGTCGGTAAATCTAGGAACGAAGGCTCAGAGTTGGCAACACTGCCTGTAAATGATCCCCTGATGACACAATAGAAACTGTTCGCGCCAACAAGGTCATTTTTAATGTATGTTTAATGTGTTTGTGTTTGTAATAACTTTGAGCTTATTTAACTGCTAAAGTATTGAGTTAGCTAGTTTATTATTTATTCTCTTGCATTATGTTTGTTTACTTTTGTTCACCTCATATGTTGGTCTACTGAAGTCTATGGTAAACACAATAAACAGTGAATCAGTCAGAGCTTTCATTTATTCTACTGGGACATAAACTCAAACTGTACCTGTTTTTTCCAGTTTCATTTTGAAACACATTGTCACAGTACTGAATCTTCTCTCTGGTCACAGTGTAGATTCTGACGTTTGGATACTTCTTCGCTATTTTCAGGAGAGTGTTAAAGATGTGTCCTTTCCCGTCTTGCCTCATGTTCCTGTCGGGACCCCAGAACACATACGTAGTGTCTGCCGACTGCTGGAAATAGTAGCCCTCATTTTTTACCAACAGGGGAACACTGGTGTGAGACACAACCCGAACACTGGTGCGGCTCCCTACGTCCTTCTCATACCCCTGCGTGGGTGCATTGTTCATTCGGATAACACATCCGATCTTGTCAATCTCTTCACCAACGCCAGCTCCGAGCATCTGACCTGAGCTGGAGACCAAGGCACACTGGCTGCAGTGCACGTCCAGAAACTGTTGACCAAAAAAAAAAAGATTAAAAAGCTGTCTTGGGTTGTGGTTTGTGCAAATTTTGAAAATTTATTAAAAAACAAAAACTAAAATCTCTCATGTACAAAAGGATTCAGACTCCCAATTCAGTACTTTGTAGAAGCCCCTTTGTCAACAATCTAAGCTTTGAGTCTTCTTTGGTAAGTCTCCACAAGCTTTGTACACCTGGATTTGGACAGTTTATCCCATTCTTCCTGGCAAATCCCCTCAAGGTCCCGCAGACCGGATGGGAAGCATCTGTGAACTGCCATCTTCAGGTCTCTCCACAGATGTTCTCTGGGGTTTAAGTCTGGGCTTTTGGCTGGGCCACTCGAGGACAGTCAGAGACTTGTCCTGAAAACCACACATGCAGCCAAGACACCGCTGTCCCTGCCGCCGAGGGGCGCCCCCATAGCACGATGCTGCCACCACCATGCTTCACCGTCTGGATGGTATTAGCCAGGTGATGAGCAATGCCCGGTGTTCGCCAGACATATCGTTTGGAATTCCCCCCAAAATGTTTACATTATTTTGTCCTGCTTCTCAACTGTGAGAATATGTTACTTCTCTTTTGCTTACATGATAGTAAAATAGAGTACGACAATTAGATAATGAATCAAATCGACAGCAGATTAATCTGCAACTTTTTTAATATCGAATAATCTAATAATTGTTTTAATCATAAAAAATTGCTCCTCAGATTTGAGGGTATGATGCTTTTCTGTGTCATACATGATTATAAACTGAATGTTTTGGAGTTTTACACTGTTGATGGGACAAAACAAAACATCTGAAGATAACTTGGACTGCGGGATATTATAGCGGGTCTTTTTAAATACTTTTTGACATTTTCTGGACCAAACAATTAATCTCTTAATCTAGAAAATAATCATAATCAATAATTAATCGATAAAGAAAATAATCGTTACCTGCAGCCTTATAATAAACCGAGTATGTTTGGGGTTCGGACTGCTGATTGGACAAAACAAGGAATCCGAAGATCACCTTGGACTTTAGGAAACTGGGACATTAAACCATTAATTGATTTCCTGTACAATATCTTCCTACGGGGCAAAGTTGTATCAAAACAGCAAGACAGTTCTGGACAAGATATGGAACTAAAACAGCACAATTTTGATCTTCATATTCGTAAAAAAATGAAGATCCGAGCTAGTTTTCAGGGTCGCCATGAACTCGTGAGCTACAAGCCTGGACCCAAACCTCTGGGGGGCTGTGTTTGTGTGACCCCATCCTGAGTCCTGGAGCCCTGCCTCTTACCTGCTCCATCCTGCCGGAGGGGATCCTCATGTACCCCCTTAGCCCGGTGCTCTGCACAGCAGGCGACCGTCCATCCCGGGTGATCACATGTCCGAACCAAAACAACAGAGGAAGGCTCAGGCTGAGCAGGCAAAGCCAGCGGAGCATCTGTGCAGCGGAACAAGGCGGTTTGGGTTTGAAGGGTGCACATCCGGACATGTACTCGATAATAATCTCATATATATATGAGGGTGACCTTTGCAGTAAATAAGCAGCTCGTTCTTACCAGGGATTTCATATCAAGGCCTCTGTGGAAGCCCCGCTGCGGAGAGCCCGACGGCACTCATTTTTCCAGCTGTTTAACTTGAGGCAGATGCGGCAAGAGAGGCAACCCTAGCCAAGAACGAATCATGACCAGAATGATTCATAGTCACATATTTTTAATGGCTCCTTGCCTCGGTTCCGGCGAGTGTTCTCAAATCCAGGATCCTTTTTTTTGTTGTTGTTGTAACTTTAGAGTTCATCCCCAGGCAGACAACAGGGCCAACATTCTTGTCTTATCCACACCACGTCTGAATGAACTTTTATCTTAAATCTGCTCAGTTGTCTACTGTTATGTAACCCGGTGTGTTGACAAAGTTGCCTATGACTGATTTCTAGGCCTTGAATCCGCACTGTTCGTCTATTTAGAACACGGCTTCCGGTCCTACTTTCACAACAAAAGTGTCATCTGAGCTATGGAACTCCAAAGTTAGATTATTAAATATCATTCATTCATCATTCATTTTCACAATAACTGAATATTATTGGAGATTATTATATTGCATTATAGACATTTTATTTGAAAATTCCCTTTAAAAAAAAAATTGCATTCATTGCATTAATTGCATTATGGCATTTTTCCCAAAAACACATTTCATGTCAAGTTTTGTTTAATACAATGTCATGCATTATTAAAAAAAAATGTGTCATGAAATAAAAAGTGGTATGAAATACAACTGTTATTCTGGAAAATGTCTATTAAATCAAAATCATGTCCTATAAAACCAATTATGAAAGAAGAAGCATGAAATAACATTTTATAATTAGTTGAATTTTAATAATTTCGTAAATCATCTCAAACTATTGATTCATTTATATATTTGCCACAATTTATTAATGTCATTTATTTTTATTTATTTACTTTTTTATTTATTATTATTTAATTATTGTAAACAATCTATCTACCTATCTAAATAGATAATGATAATATTAATAGTAATAATAATAATCATTGAACTAAAACAAGGGACCATACTATAACGCAATTTAATTAATACAGCGATTGTTCCTGGTAATATGCTGTACAACGGCAGTTAACCCGTTGCGCTTTATTCTGAAAGGTGAATACCCAAAGCGGAAACAATCCTTTCTGGTTATTCTGGCGGGTTTAACGGACCTGTGTAATGTTGCCTTCAGTGTCACTCGTAAAACCAGCCTTCCACAATACGAAGTATTAGAAGTTACTGTTTTAAAAAAAGATTGTCGGGTTTATCCAAAAAATTTATTTCCGATAGTTACGAAGGCTGTGCGAAGGTGTCTTTGCTTGCTTGATTATAAAAGCATTATCAAAATAAAAGGTCACTCTTTTGTCCGTCTTTCATGTTATTCTAATGACTTTTTTAAATAAAGATATGAACTGTCAGGACACTTTTTTCTTTCTTTTTTTTTTTTTTTACAGCTTTTACCTTCTGATTTTTCTCCTTGCGGACACAATGCTTTATGATCTACGACCTGTATTTGACCTGTGTTGAGCATTTGTCCCGCCTACCTTTCATTCGATTGGTAAAGAAAAATTCAACCCTCTATAGTCCGCGTCTGATTGGTCTATGGTCGCGTCAGTTTTCCTGCGTTTCCAAAGTACCGCCTCCGAGCAAAAAATCTAGTGTGCGGCTTTCACGGACTGTGACACAGGAACGTCCTTCCCCGCCGCCTTGAATGCTCACGGTATGTACCCGTGTGAGGGATTATGTTATTAGTTGTGCAACCGACGAGCTGTACACGGAGCCGCCGAAGCCTCCGAGGTGTCAGTTTAATTCCCTACAGCTAGTGTCCGGTTGACCGGGCGATTCTGTGATGTAAAGTGACAGATCGGGCTGAGCTAGGCTAGCTAAGTGTGCCAGCTAACGTTAGCATGCCCGCCCCGTGAGGGCTGTCGCCTGCTTGCTTGTGCTGATTGCGGCTTGTTATTAACAACGTTTTCGAAGGCTACGCTCAGACTTACTATGTATTTTAGGTAAAAGTTTCAAAAAGTGCAGGCAGGATCGACTCACGGCCTCTGACTCACTGCCCACCTTCCTATTCACCTCATAGTCAAGCCTGTTTCAACTTACATCCTCTCCATCCTCAATAATTCGTCCTCTCTGACCGGAGAACGATTGTTCATTCTGTATATCATTCGATGTTAGACGGAATTAGACGGTGTTGCTCCTAAGAGAGAGGGAAAAGTCAGCCAGTCTGTCACGCCGAAGCCGCACCTGCTGTTTATGTACCGTAGGCGTAGGGGAGGCTGGTCAACTGGCTGCATACCAGACAATGGAGATAGGTTGGCAGATTGTCAAGAGCTTGATCTTCTCAGCCTAAAAGTTAAGTTCATTCTGTGTCTAGAGGATTTTGCCCTGTAGTCAACAACACTGTTGTAGTGATAACTGCGTTTATTGATGCCATGTCTTTATCATTGAAAGTCCTGTGCAGTCGAATGCAGTTCTAAAGAAGGGAGGCCTGTGCACTCAGATAATTTCCAAAACCCATGTCTTATCTATTGTAGGGCAATAAAACTGCAGTCAGACACTGGACTAGTGTGGAGTACAAGTTCAGGATTGAATGACGACAGACAGTTAATCAGCAAGCCCTGAGCTGGCTGATCTCAGAGCAGAGAGGAAACCTCGTTTGGGGTGAAAGTGAGGGAGCTCGGGAGAACTGTGGCCTGAAGGCATTTCGCTTTCTGAGATGTCAGTCAAACGAGCAGACGGGATGTCCATCGCCCAGGCTTTGGCCATGACTGTAGCAGAGATCCCGGTCTTTCTCTATTCCACATTTGGGCAGGTAAATAGCTTTGCATTTACAGTTAACTTTTGCATGTTTACACACAAGCATCCTTTGTAGAACTGTTAAATAAAAAAATAAGTAACAATGGCTAAATTGATGTTTAGGAGGTCTCTTTGACGGCAGCTCATGTTTGCCTCTCCTGCTTTCAGTCCATATTTTCTCAGCTGAAGCTGACCCCGAGCTTGAAGAAGGTGCTCTTTGCCACAGCACTGGGCAGCGTAGCTCTGGCTCTCACCGCTCATCAGCTCAAAAGGCGGGGGAGAAAAAGGAAGCAGGCAACTCAAGGGAAGGAAGGCCAGAAGACAGTGGGAATACCTGAGGCGCTGAAGACAGGAAGACCCTCTTCATTAAAGAGAGGTGTGCATGTCTTTTTGTCGGGAATTTTTAATGATGACCTCGCTTTGCGGGTTGTAGAGTGTCTCAGCATCTGCTTAGATATATCCAGACAAGAGAATGTTTTTTGTTTTTTTTATTTCTGTGCAGGTCCATTTACTGGTCGCCAGATGATGAGTCCGAGCACCAGGAGCAATGACACCATGAGTGGAATTTCTTCCCTGGCTCCCAGTAAACACTCGAGTTCCTCACACAGCCTGGCATCTGTTAGTTTCATACTCATAGTTTTTCATTTTTTGTCATTCTTGCTTGCCTTTTCCGTCATTCCTCTTTGTCTCATTTTCTTATTCAATTTTTGCTTTTGGCACAGATGCGGGTCCCAAGCTCCCCAAATCAGTCTGCTAATCCATCCACCCCCTGGGACGCACAGCCTGTGGTGGAAGAGTCAGGGGCAGTAGAGGATGCTAATGCAGAGAACCTGTATTTAATGGGTAGGTATTAACTACTACTCAGGATTTTATAAAAATGTGACATATAAGCTGTGTGAGACATATGATGTATATTGTGTGAAACTTTTTTTTTTTTTTGTGAAGATATAATACAGAGGGACAGAAAGATGAGCTCTACTTTTCCTTTGCCTTAAGTACTTTTTTTTAAAAATCAGAAATAACAATGGATCATAAAACAAAGTGATCTGTTTTGGTGGAAGCTGTAAGCAACCAAGTGGTACAGAACTTCCTTCTACTGCATTGGCTGAGTAAATAGGATAGTATTTGCATTGCAGTTGACTTTAATGACTTATAATCTTTGCATCTTGAGTATGACCATTTTATGGTAGCATTTAGGTATAAGCTACCCATAATTATAATACAGTGTTTCCCCCATTATTTAAAGGCAGTGTCAGCTTGATGCTGTAATCACTGTTGTAGCTTAAACCAAGTGTAGAAATCTTGGATATAATCAGGTAATTGTTAGACTCTTGGACCCAGGGTGCTGTTGTTGGGCATTTGGATTATTCTGCATGAACTATTTGAATTCGGTCATTCTCTGGTCTTTCCCCCATTTGGAACTGCACAGAGTCGGGTCCCTTATACAGCATTAAGCAGTATTTTTGATCAAGTAGTAACTGCTCTAGTGCTAAAACCAATGAGATTTAACACCAGTGGCCGCAGTTCTGTGCCATTTTTCGCCCGTTGTTTTGGCTTTCTGTATCACACATAGACAATTTGGTTAAGTCTTAGTGCTCTTTTCCCGCTAGGGATGGAGCTGTTTGAGGAAGCTCTTCGAAAGTGGGAACAGGCCCTGAATATTCGCCATCACACCCACTCAACCTCCAGCAACAACAGCCTCGCTCTGCAAGGGGCAGCATGTGGAGACTTTCCCATGGTAACCATAAAACAGTCATTATCAGTGCAGGCTGCCTTAACATTCTGGTACATGGCTGGACTACTTCCCAGTTTAAGTGCAGGTTTCACCTACTGTACTTGTGATGTTGTTGGTTTGGTCATAGGAGAGACAGTACCAATGCAGTATAAGAATAAAAGATTAAAATTGATCTTGCACTTAAGCTTTTTATCACATAATAATTAAGTAACTTTGGGCCTGTTAAATGCTTTTCCCCTTGATTATAGATTGAAACCCGTAATAATGTGTTTGCTGAGAAATTAGAGACACTACTGCACAGGGCGTACCACCTGCAAGAGGATTTTGGCAGCAGTATCCCAACAGACAGCGTGCTGGCGGACTTTGGTAAGAGTCATGTTGAGCTTAAATGTGACCTTTTTAAAAAAGGATAGAAATGGTATTAATTGGGGAGAAGAAATTTGGATTATGGGCTCAAGTTTGAAGAAAAATGGAAGATCTGCACTATAAAAACTATAAAACTTGTTAATGATTGAAGAGGGTGAATTAAATGTTGAACACAATCAGTGAGGAGTAGGACTGATTTAGAGCTTTGGACTGTATCAATACATACAGTTATACAGCTTCTGTGTTTACAGTGAGGGCATACATTTTCTATCTCTGTTATCACAGCTGTGTTTTGATTCTTTCGCTCTAAGTCAGATATTTGTGTTGTTCCGTTGTCAGAGAGTGAAGGAACTCTTATCTTGCCTCAAGTGGAGAGTTTCCACATGCTGCAAGATGATGACGCGACTACTGTTACCTCTGACGACTCCTTTGTCTCGGCTGCAGAGGTGAGTTCCTTTCCCCGTCTCTCTAGCGACTGACAGATAACAAGATACATTATGGCAGTCTCAGACTTCCTAGAGCCCCCCAGTGTTTGTGTCAAGTACTCATTCAAGTACACTCTAAGTCTTGCAGATCCAATTATGTGTGCTGCTTTTTCTACATATAATGTACATTGACTGTGTACCAAGGAATGTGTGTTTTGTCTGTGCAGGTGTTTGATGCCATGGCTCTAGAAGAGGTGTACCAGCCACTTAAGCCAGCAGCTCTTTATGAAGAAGCCTTGTCTCTGGTCCAGGAGAGCAAAGTGACCTATAGGTCCCTGAGGTAACTATGAAAATTCAACACCTTTACCTAAATACTTAGGCTTTGCTTATCAATATTTTCATACCAAGTGGAGTGTTTTATCATCTTTTACCTCACTGATTTGGTTTTACGGGCCGCAACCTCACTCACCTTCTGTTCACTGTTGATGCGCTCATCAGCATCACTTCCCTGACGTAGCTCTGATAAACCCACTGCACTCTACCTGCCCTGCACCAAATGGTACACAAAGTTTGTGACTGGCTGGTAAACATAGTGGAGCATTTAGCAGCTAAAAAGACAGAAATGTCCTTTAACCAAAACAGCTAAAAGGAGAGTATATATCGGGCTCTGGATTCATCAAGTGGCCAGAAACACAACTAGAAATGATTGCTAATGTTGCTCTGTGTCTGCTGTATGTGTAAATAAGGAGTTGTTTGCTAACATGTTTGCTGTATCAACTTTGAGTTACATGCCTGTCTCTCTTTTTACCAGGACTGAATTACTTGAATGTTACGGTGATCAAGACTTCCTTGCCAAACTTCACTGCGTGAGACAAGCATTCCAGGTCTGTTTCAGCTCACAAGACTCACCCATGTTACATAGATCACTTTCTTTGTTTGGAGGATAACCACCCACCCCGTTGTTGTTGTTTTTTTTTAGTCTTTATTTAATGTTTGTTAAACTTCCGTTGTTTACACTGACTTGGGATTTTCTTCTTCTCCTCGTTCACGGTGCTTAACAACACAACCAACTGTTAGCGCCCACTATAGTTGGCAAACATGTTTATCCCTGTGCAAAAAATAGTAGGACCTGCTCATCAAAACATTGCACTATAGTACTTTTAGTGGTCCAAAGCACCACAGGGTGGCTTGTAATGGTAATCATTATAGATTAGCAGCATGAGCTAGGTTAGTCTTGGCAGTATTTGTAGTTGCTGTAAAACTCAAGTGAGCTGTGAAGCTGAGAATGAATTAAGGTAAACAGAAGTTAAAAAAAAAACAGGAAGCACTCATGCAGCTCAGATATTTTCGTGCTCTTTTGCCTGATGTCCTCTAATAATTGTATATGATCCTCTAATTAGTTAACAATGAATCACACAGTCCAGTTGCTAAATACTGTAGTGCAGTGAGAGCAAGTTGTGACACTGGAGATGATGCAAGTAAAAAAAAAAAAAAAAAGATTTATTTTAGGATGATCTCTGTCATGATAAATTTCAATAAGGCATTGTAATTCAGGTGTAAAAAGGTCACCTAAGCTGGATCTATTCTTCTTTTCTCTTTCTTTTGCTGGAATCATCATCTCTGCTCTCATACAGTGCATGTAACGAGACACTAGTAGAAAACCTTGCGGCACACTCCAACAAACCCGAGTTAGTAATATGCTGCCTCTATGCAGGTGCAGTCGTAGCATCCACAGGCAGCGAGTCAGGTTTCTTTGCTTAAGCGACATCCAGACAGAAGCTACGAGGTCAGATATAAGGACGGCAGCTGCCGTCAGCAGAGGTGACTCATGGCGTGATACTATTTGTCTCTGTCTGTACAACTTTTGATTTATAGCTTTGTTCTTTAGGCTCAGGCACACATAAATACTGAAAGTTGAAGCCCATCTGCTCTATATCTCATATGTGAACAATTTCCACGGCCGGAGTTGGAGGGAGCATTCATATCTGCTGTGTTTGGAGCAACTCTGTTGTGTTTATCCGCTCGCGTGTTTTAAGGAGAGTAACGTAGTCTGCTTTGCATGGATCAGTCCCTCCCCGTTCCTCCTGAGAAAGGTGACTCACTTTTAAGTTCACTGTGGAGCTGAATTTGGTTGTGAAGCATGCTGAAAATAATCAGTTGCAGCCCCTGCGAAAAAACGCTTGGTTGACCACTCTTGAAAATGAGTCGCCGCTGTGACGAAAATCAGATGGTCACTGTATAACTTGACCAAATTATTATAGAAAATACAATAGGAAAAAAAACAGATAATGTTTTATTATCTTTCAGGTCCTGTTGTTAGATGAATCTCAACGCACATTTTTCATGGAGACCGGGAAGCAAATGATTACAGGGTTAATGGTAAAGGCAAACAAGGTAAAACACTACTCATTTGGATCTGCAGTTATTAACTTGTGCTATCTGAATAAAAAGGACAAGGCTCCACTTCTGTGGACACATTTGCAAAGCTGTAACTAATTAGTTCCTGTGTTTTTTTTTGTTTGTTTTTTTTGTTTTTTTGCTTGAACTCAGAGTCCCAAAGCCTTCCTAGAGAGCTATGAGGACATGCTGCTTTACACTCAGAGAGAGGAAACGTGGCCCGTCACGAAGATGGAGCTGGAGGGCCGAGGGGTGAGTGAAGCTGTCGTTCATGTCATGTTGCTGTTATCCGCTTCATTTTGTTTTTCAGCATGCGCCTCTCAACGTAATCGCATGTAGGTGCAATTGTCAGACCCTGTGTGGCTAAATTACATTTAACTTTTTCATGCTAATGGTATTGTTCTAAGCGTATGTGTTTATTGATTTTTTTGTTTTTTTTGGTTCTTTTTTTTGTTCTTTTCTCTTTCAAGGGAACAGGGATACTCTAGGCAGTTTGCATGAACCTGAGATACCCTGTGACTAACCTGAATTAAACTTTAACAGAATTGTGGCCCACAGTCAGGTTATTCTCTGCTTTATCCAGTATAAAGCTCACTTTTAGTGTCAGTCTAGAGATTGTTGTGTAACTGGCAAACAGTCCATCTCTATATAAATGATTAATTAATTCTGTGTCTATCGGATCTCAAAAAAATATGCAACACACATGTGGTCGTCTCTCCTCAAGACTCCGTTCTGTTCTGCTTTCATTTTCAACTCAACGTGACTGTGGATTGGCAAGCGTCATCTTGAAATAAATCAAACGTTAGATAAATAAAAGAGGCCTTCGCAGGATGGGAAAAAAAAATGCAGTTAATAACTAAAAAAACAGCCTTCAGATACATAATCAGGATTTATTGAAATATAAAGAATAGAGTTGGAATGGAGTTTTGTAGTAATAATCACATTTATTTATTTCAGTGGATACTTATTAATTCAGTAATTTATTTCTTACTATTTTATTAATATAATCATGACCCAAGTATAGTCTTCGATATCTTCCTTTCCTTTGGGACGATACCGTCACCTGCTGTTGATCAGCGGAACAATGAAACCTTTTGGCGAGACTGTGTATCAAACACCTGAAACACTAACAAAACAGGGACCCACTCCTCAAACGTTTCTCCTCAAATCCATGGGGATTTCATAAAACGTGAATGTAATGAGAAAATACGATCATGAAATGTTTCACATAATGTACTGTTGGGGTTTGCATCTCTGCAGGTGGTGTGTATGAACTTTTTCGACATAGTGTTGGACTTCATCCTGATGGACGCATTTGAAGACCTGGAAAGCCCTCCCTCCTCTGTGGTAGCTGTGTTGAGAAATCGCTGGCTCTCTGACAGTTTTAAAGAGACGGTTAATTTACACACGCACATGAACACACACAAATTCATTGATTATACCACCAATAGGTGAGTTATAACTTACTCTGATAACAGAGTTGTGTTTTTCTTTTAGGCTCTGGCAACTGCTTGCTGGTCGGTCCTAAAAGCAAAAAGGCGTCTGCTTATGGTGGGTTTGAGTCAGTTCGAAAACTGTTTTTTATTGGATTTTGCTTTACAAAGTACAGTTAGATGCATTTCTTTGGTTTTGACAGCCGTTTCTGTACTGTCCCTAGGTTCCTGATGGGTTTATCTCCCACTTCTATGCCATATCAGAACACGTGAGCCCCGTTTTAGCTTTTGGGTTTTTGGGTCCCAGGCAGCACCTAAGTGAAGTTTGCACTATATTCAAGGTGAGAAAACGGGGGTGTACAAAATAAGGGATTTTGTCATTATTTTGGAAAGCAAGTAACAGTAATTTAAAAGGACACGCCGCCATTTGTACACATGAAGTTCAGTT
The DNA here is from genome assembly GCF_016859285.1 of Xiphias gladius. NCBI lineage: Eukaryota > Metazoa > Chordata > Actinopteri > Istiophoriformes > Xiphiidae > Xiphias > Xiphias gladius. Next base: position 18,609,178 of record NC_053419.1, on the reverse strand, counting down.
TACACTTCTTTCGAAGTACTATACAGCCTGTAAAAAAGTTATATAACGTCTTCTGTGGCTCTGGAGGAGTTTAGCTTTGATGATGTCATCAGTGTTGTTACAACAGTTATTAACAGTTTGGTTATTTCAGTTTTGGCTCAGGACTTTACATTCAAAACTGAAAGCCTGTGTTACAAACCAGGGGTATGGATTTTGAAACATATAAGAGTTTATCAGGCAGGAAAGGTCTAATGAAAGACAGTCTCATGTGGCATCACAGGAAGTTTAGGATACAAGGATTTTGGCGTGTGACTTATATTAGTGGCTTAAAATCAGGATATCTGAGCTTCGGCTGCCTCAGTTTTGATTGTTCGTTTTGAGCTACACTGGCAGCGTAGCTCTATGGATTGCATTCACGGTCTGTCAGACAGTCCAACACTTTGGTCCAGATTTAAACTTTTTAAGAACTATTGGATGGATTGCCATGAAATTTGGTGAAGGCATTCATAGTCCCCAGAGGTTGAATCTTAATGACCTTGGCGACCCCCTGACTTTTCATCTAACGCCATTAAAATGTTTTCAATACTTTAACTTATGACCAAACAATTGCAAAGGTGATGACATTTAAATCAGCCTCACATCTACTTGTGTTTTGGCAAATATTATCTTGCTAACATGTTAAAGTAAGATGGTAATCATCATAATGGTATTATCAGCATGTTAGCATTGTCATTGTGAGCTTGCTGACTAGCATTTAGCTCAAAGTACTGTGGTGCATAAGTGCAGCCTCATGGAGCTGCTAACGTTTTGTTTAATCAGTCTCTCACAAGCCTCACCACTTTATGGAAGTGCAGTATTGGAGACACATTAAAAAAGAATAGTGAAATTTTAAGCAGCAGTAGAGAGATCCTGACTTTTAGTCCCAAGTGGGGGTCAACCTCCAAAAGTGCTGGATCCTCCACTTCCCATGATGCAACTCAGTGGCGTCTTTTGCTATGCTGTGTTCACCTCATGGGATTGTTGGTAGAGATGAGAAAGATTCCCATGTTTAGAAGTTTCACGCCACAGGACAGCTCAAGATGGTTGTATGATTACAGAGTTGGGTGAAGGTTAAAAAAATACTGTACACTGGTAATAAGAATCTTGAACGAAGGACTTTGGCTGACGTGAGGCGTCAATATTTGCTTAATTTTCAGTCACTACTGTATTATTGAGGACCAAGTCGGACATATCTGAGCTCCCAGTCGTAATTACGACATGACCTCTGTCTACAGGTCGGAAATGAGTAATTAGGATAACTCCGATATGACATGTGCGCGGCATCGGACTTCCTCTGTGTTAGACTCCATGCTGCTAGTTTGTAACACAGGCTTTCTGTTATAAATTTGTAGTGTCCAAGACCGAGCTGAAATAACGCTGAAGACATCACGGGGATTATTTTTTTCACAGGCTGAGTAGGACTAAACATGAAGAGTAAGCTAACCTTCATGTGTAAAATCAGCGGAGTACCCCTCTCAAAGTTAAAGTTAAAAATCACCATGTTACATATCAGTTTCTGCCACTGATTTCTCTCCTCTCCTCCGCAGCAACAAATTGTGCAGTACCTTAAGGATATGTTTGATCACGACAAGGTCCGCTTCACCTCTGCCCAGTGCTTGGCTGAGGACATCGTGAACCTTTCCCACCGCCGGAGCGAGATTTTACTGGGGTATCTGGGAATTGATAACCTTCTGGAGCTCAATGGCGCCCTGCCCAGAGACACGGGGGGCTCTTCCGGGCCCAACTGAAACGACTAGGGTCACCAAGGGCTTTATGGGGCTTGTACAGGTCAAATGCAGTGGGCTAACCCATAGGGAACGTGCTCCTGTGGTACACAAAGGAACCAGAATTAATCATTCATTCACATGTGTTCATCAAACACAACTTCTGTAAAAGGAAATATTTTCACCAGATCTACAGTATCACTGTTACAAATGAGGGAGACTGGTTGGATCATATGGTTCCACATCTCCCTTGCTATCAGCTGCTATGTTGGGTATGAAGAATGCCTTCTGTAGCCATGTAATCTCAGACGTGTGAGGACTTGTCTCTGCCTTGTTGGGCGACGAGGATACTTCTTAAAAACACACCTGACGGAAGCACTCCCAACACATGAAGACTGGGCCTTCTACACTGTCACTCCACATGGAGCGAGTGTCTTCGGAGAACCAGTGGTTGCACTGTAACCTTCCATTCATCTGTCTTGTGAAATCGGATGGGAGATCATAGTCTTTATTACTATGTGAAAAGAAATTTTGTGAGTCTGTTGATATTTTGTTTTCTATTAAAGGGGCAAGGCTATTTGTTAAAGCCATGATAATTCCTGACAGCCTTGGCCAGCTGAAGATTTGTGCTGCGTGATGAAGGATGTACTGAAATTGTCTCCTCCCCGATAGTACTTAAATCCTCTTTAATCTGAGGAAGGATTTTACTAATTTGGTTTAATCAACCAGGCTAAGATGCGACATATCAAAGAGACTGCGTCAAGTGCAAAAAGGCATCATGTAAAATAAGTGTAGGGTGCTAACGTGCTAACCATGTAGAAATTAGATTATCCCTAAAATATATTCCGACCCCAGACCCTGCCAGTCTTCTCAGCCAAAGTGGACACAGCAGTGATCCAGGTCAGATGCAAATGGTTTACTTTCTCCAAGTCACACTGATCCCTCTGATTTTCTCAGGCAATGTATGAATATTGTCAATTTAAAATTGGCACTGAGGCACAAAAAACTGCAAGTAGCAAAAAATGAAAACATCTGTTTAAATACTGTCACAAAGAGAATTATGTCCAGTTTTGAAGGTGCAATAGAGAAACAAATGCCTCGAACAGTGTAACACATCACTGGTCCCGGAGTACTAAGTAACCGCTGTTACTCAATAAGTCTTGTTTTCTCACAGCAGACATTTTTACTTGTCACAGTAGGGAAAGCACAAGTGTTATTAATAATATTAACAGTGACGCTGTTTTATTCAGGTGTCCCAGCAAGCCAGTACATTTACTCAAGTCCATCCATCCATCCATCCAATTATCCATCCATTAACTATACCGCTTATCTTTAGAGGGTCGCGGGGGGGCTGGAGCCAATCCCAACTGACACCGGGCGAGAGGCCGAGTTTACCCTGGACAGATCTATCACAGGGAATTTACTCAAGGATTGTGCTTAAATACAATTTAGAGGTATTTGTATTTTTACTTGAGTTTTTCCGTTCTGTGCTACTTTGTACTTCTACTTCACTGTATTTCAAAGGCAATTATTGTACTTTTTGCTCCACTTCATTTATTTGGCAGGTTTAGTTGCTAATGACTTGGCAACATAAAATTTTTCATACAAAACATTGTGATCTACATCAAAAAATATAACACATTGTTCAGTGCCCAAAATGTCCTGATCAAGTCATTTTTAGTCCCTAAAGTCTTACAGACTAATGCATCAGTAATAATAATCCTACAGTATAACAAAATGTATGTTTAATACATCACCATCAAATAGTAACTACTTTTACTTTTGATACTTGAAGTATATTTTACTGACACTGCTTTTGTAATTTACTGAAGTTTTTGAATTCAGGACATTTACTTGTAAGAGTTTTTTTTTTTTTTTTTTTAAACATTGTTGTATTGTTACTGTTATTTAAGTAAAGGATCTTGAGTAATTCTTCCACTGCTGCATGATAGTGTGACAGTGAGGCAGATGCACAATACCAGGACTCAAAAACTGAAGCAGCTAAATGGAACTCAGCCATCATTCATTTTATTATTTACACCCGAGCTTTTCCTACTGTTGTCAAAATGTCTTCTGTGAAAAAGGCCTTTGCTCGTGGCTGTAACAAAGCGCACACGGTGAATACCATGGAACGCCGTCAGAGACTTTGTAAAAAGCACTCGGTCTCAGTGTGATATATTGATCAGAACCACACATGGACAGTTTCCATCACCTTGCACATACTGTGTGTCGCTCGCTTTTCTTCGCAGCCAATTCTAAAACTGACACGACCATTAAATGAAACAGTGCCGTCTGCAGTAGTAGTCTTAGCAAGGATATTGTTTTGTTTTTTTGCCTGTGATTCCATGAAATCTTGTGATGAAGAAGCGGGCATTGTACAGTCATACTGTAACCTACATAAGTGCACTGATGATAACCCCCGAGTTCTCTTTGTTTTCACGATATTGTGACCTTGTTGGAGCAGAGAGACGCTGAAGAGGGACTGAGAGGCCAAGTTGAAAGGAGGTTTTCTTCTGCGACCGTAACATGGATAACTCGACTGCAAAAGCAGATTTGTGTTATGCAGACTGTAGCGTAAGTTGGTGTAAGAAGCTGTCAAAAACTGAAACATGATGAAAAGATTATTTTTCATGGCAGAAGAAGCACAGTGTGTATGTCTGTTGTTGCCTGCGAAATTTCTGTCTGATCATTCTGTGATTCATAGTTCTTGGGGAATAGGTTTTCATGCAAATGAAGAGAAATCAGTCTTTGTCATTCATACTCACTTAAGTGTGTGTTCTATGGTCTTGATAATCCAAATCCTGCTCTTTTTGCAACATGCCTCTGAAAGGCAGAGCGCGGAAACGTTTGTGTGGCTCTCCCGTGTCCTGATGCAATACCTGCGCCGAGAGTCTGCATTGTAAGATTATTCCTCGCTGTCAAACACGAACCAGAACTTCCAGCTGTAAATAGAGCCTTTGAAGAAAAATAATTCAGTCACTTGTTTTGACAGATGTGCAGCTTTGTGTTTTTAAGCAATTTGCACTTTATCAGAAAAGCAGAAAATGGCAGGAATGTCCCACAACTCGTTTTTAATAATCCCTTTCAGTTTGATTTAACAAACTGTCGAATTATTAAATGATAGAGCTGAGAAATTACTGACAACATAGAACGTACTGTACATGCTGTATAGTATAGAAACTATATTTCCTAGAAAACTATATTATGGAAATTGTTTATTATGGTTACTATCATAAGTTTTACATTTAGCCTCCATCATTTAGTCTCCATGTTGAATGTTCTGCAGTTTTAACTTTTGACCGAGTGTGGTCCAGTCCCCGATGAACTGCGTTGAAAAGCTTTTCTCCCCTGTGTTAGTCCTGTTACTGTAGAGTATCAGCAGTGTATCATCCAAGTAAATGCCAGTATGGAAAAATGCTACTATTTAGATATTTAATCCTGTGTTCAAAGATGGGTCTGCTCTTTCTGTGTAATGAGATTAGATGATCAGAGATTTATTCCTCCAGCAGCTTGTGCATGTTAACAGTGTGGAAACTTTTTTTTTTTTTTTTTTAATGCATCAATCAGTGCATTCCTGCAACACGTAGAACCAGGCTCAGTCGTGGTTATTGTTAGTTTTAAAAATCCCAATTAGAAATAATGTGAAGAAAATGTTTAGGAACTTATAATCATTTGAAAGTCAAAATTCAGGCATGGGCACGCTCTCTTATCATGCATTCGATGGGTTATAGAGTTTTATGAAGATTTCAGATGGCCAAAATGTGGAAATGTTTTTTTTTTTTTTTTTTGAAAGTCACTGCTGTACAAATGTCCTATTCATGCCTTTTGTCTTTTCTATTGTTAGATTACAATGCCAGCACAAACTGTAAATTGATTTTGATTCTCCATATTAAATGTTATTTTTTGTTACTAAACAACATATTTATTCTGCTTTTTCCCAACGGATGACGGCTCGTTGCAGTTCATGTTCCACCAGGAATCAAACTTTTTTTTTAAAGACAAAATGATTTTGACGTCGCGGTAAAGAGGTATATTTTTCAAAATGACTAAAAAGCATTAATTGATGATCATTAAAAAAAAGCACAGTCTGTTCTTAAAGAGAGTATAAGTAAAAAATGGATAAAAAGACTTGATGTTCTGAGATGGCTGAATTGTTACTCTAAGTATTAGACGTTAGTACTGTGAGATTGTCCACAAGGTGGCAAAAGCACCGTGGCGTGTTATAGAGAATTAAACGATATAAAGATAACAGTTCCCTTTACCCTTACGACTAAAACTACTGTGTTCTAAATGTTCCCAACCCTGAAAAATATGTTTCTTAAACAATTGGGATCAATTGTAAAGGCACAAATCGAGATGACGAAAGGTATGTAATGTCAAATCTGTCTTACTTACAACGACATAAATATCCCATCAAATTTGTAAGAAATTGTCCCTGATGACTTTGGTGACACCCCCCCCCCCCGAAACTTTTCATCTAAAGCCATCATCATGTCAAAAATTTTTAATTCATATTTTCTTTGTGTTTAATGCTAATTAGCAAATGTTAGCTCACTAACAAACTAAAGTGAGAGGGAGAACATAGTAAACATTTTACCTGCCGTACAGTACATACAGTATTTCTTTATCTCTTTCTTCTACTGCCTTTTCCTCATCTATACTGTCCCCAAAACCCAGAATGATAGAAGACCACTTCTGGTTTTCTGTTGCCAACGTTAGTTCGGTTTCAAAATGAAAATAAAGTGTGAAAATTGATCCAGGACTCTCATCAATCATTGGGCTTTTTACACCTACTTAGACCATGACAAGGCAGGGAGAGACAGTTGGAGAGATACAGGAGAGAGCACTGCAGTGATTCAATATTAGTCCAGTGGAGGGGGCACAACTCCTATTGCAGTTTGGCTGGACAAGTTTAGAAACCTCATTATATCTACTTCTTATCTCTAGAGTAGGGCATTTTCAGCCTGTAAAAATGAGTTTTCATTGAGGGGAAATGGAACTCTGCCCGCACAACAACACAGCTTTTCCCCTTTATGTCCTTAAAAGAAAAAAAAAATCAAATTTTTACCACACGATTTCAAGGAAAATATGCATCCATCAGATTTCAAAGAGACTCAATATTGATGAGGTTTGGAGGCACTGAAACTCTGGTTTTGTGGTGTCATTAAAAGACTTTGTCCTTGTTACATCACATGATCTTCACATTTTACTGCGTGACATCTCAGTGTATCTTAAATCCTATCCTGCTTTTCCTTTTCTCCGTGTTTCTTTGATTATTTTTTACTTTGACAATTTGGAGGGACTCACTCTCTTTATAGAGTAAGGAAATTACGGAAGAAGAAAAGTTGGTTTGCACTATTTCTGGTTTTTTCTGTTTACTTTGCCTGTCCTGTTTTAGCCGGTCCGTGCGCACCTGCTATTCATGACTGACTTTATGTGAGTTGCATGGGTGAGTATATACTATCTATCTCTCTCCAGTCCAGGTGGGAATTTTCACGCTGCTTTTTCTGATCTTTCTTCTTCTCCAGGGAGATGAACAATATAAACATCCGTATACCAATATTTAGGTCTATTCTTAACTCATTTGGACAGAATGGACTGTTTCAAACATGGAATTCAGTATCGACAGACCCACTCACAGAGCAGTCTTGATGCTCTTATCTTCTGATTCTGGGAGATTTGCTTGCTTTTGCATTGCTGACAGTTGCACAATATTTGTTTTAGGGGGCGTTTCCCTGCATGAAAAGACGACTAACATACGCAGTGTAAGGTATGTTTAGTGTTGTCCGCTATGCATGTGAACTACACTACTTTGCCAGTTAATTAGGAACGCCTGGAGACAACTAATGCAGTCTTGTACAACAGTCCTGCAATAAAGCCAACCTTCTTGACACTTATAATGTTCAGTTTTTGTTGAAACGGTTTTAGAGAGGTTTTGATTCAGTGTATGGTCATTTTGGAGGCTGCAGTCTGTGGTGCCGTTTAAGATTATACATTACACAGAGATATTTTATTTTGTTGTTGCTGTTATTGTGCCTACCCACATTGATATAAAAAACGGTGGACAAAATAATAGAAACAACTGTCAGCAGTCTGCCGCTTTTTGTCATATATGTGATAGCTGACATTTATTTATTTATTTTAAATTTTAACCTGAGGATAAACCACTTGAGATGCATTATCTCGTTTTCGAGGGGGCTCGTCGAACACAAAAACATGAAAATTAAGAGGCATTTAAACAAAAATAAATACATGAGTAATAGTTATGCTATTAAAAAATAATAATCCAAGTGACACAAAACAATTAACATCAACAGAAATCTACACACAAGGGCTCTCCCACAATCCCAAGCCACACACACTACACCTCCACGTTATAACTGTGGGCTGCACAAAGCTATGACAGTAAATTATAACTATAACCGACATATCATTAACATAGTTGGTTGGTCAAAACAAGCATTTTTTTTAAAAACAACTTTTGGACATTTTTAGGAATAAACGATTAATCGTTTAATCGAGAAAGAAATAGGATGAATAATTATGATAAATGAAATAATGAAAATAATCGTTAGTTGCAGTCCTGCTCTTTGGAATGGCTTGTAACTGATGTGTTAAGAATTTGGAATTATTTAGAAATCGTTGTTTAACTATATTTTATTTACAACTTGTAAACCCTTTACAAGGGCAGACTTATTGGTAACTATTTGATTTTTTGACTCCATACATTTAGATTTCCACATACAGTCAATACCGGGGCACATACCTGATCGGGATATTACAGTGAAAGTGATTTACGGCCTGCAATTAATTCATTAATCATTAAAAATCCCTCACGGTATTTATTTGTTTTGTTTTATTTCATTTTTTTTGAATGAGTACAGTGCGCTGCTTTAATGCGGAGTGCTGGACTTTTGTGTTTTTCGTTCATTCAATAATTCTTCTCTATGGGCAGAATATCTCACCTCCGGCGCGCGGCTGGGATTGGACGGCCGCGCCGCTGCCGGGCCCCGTTTGAACACGGAGCTCCGTTCACCATTGGTTGGACACGTGTCTGGGGCGTTTCACTGGGACTGCCCGGCTGTGTCCGGGTAAGATGGCGTTGGAAGAGCAGTGCTCGGCACCACCTCGATGGCGGTCCATATCCCTGACACACGTAGAGTTCCCCGAGGGTACGTACGCTCAGCGTCTTCCTCCAACTGCCGAAGCTCTGGTAACCAGCAGCCGCTTTGTGATTTTCGAGCAGCGCGAGTGTTTTCTCTCGCTACTGAATGGACAACGGCCGTCGGTGAGGGATGCCAAATTGTGAGATGCTGTAAAACCCCGAGCGCAGCGGGGAACGCAGATAGGACTGCAAAATTGTGAGACGGCGCCGCATGCGCAGTTGGCGATAGTGCCCACAATGAAGGCTAGCTAGCCTGCTAGCTGCCTTAATATCGATTTTGGTATAATCTCTCACGGATTAGCGAATATGCCGTGTCCCGTAAGAATTATTCGACAAAATTAAGGCATTGAAAACAGCAAAATATGATTTATGACTGCGGTGGAAGTAGCTAGCCATTTCACGTTATAGCATTGTGGCCAGGACTAATGCTAACGCAGTAGCTAGCTCCTTGGCCTGACACTGATTAGTATAACTAGCATAACCCCCAGTGCACCGAGCTGTCTTGATTAACCAAACTAAATAATGTGGTTTGCTAGGTAGATGCGGGCTTAGCTACTCCGCCACAGCGGCTTCCCACCCGGGCTCGCAGTTAAATATTTTCAGGAATCCGGGTTCACTGAGTATCTCGAAAGTGTCACTCCTACCAGGTGACTTTAACGGGGTTAACAGTACGTCTTAACATCAGCACCGTGTCGCTGTGTTTCAGGTGACCTGACGGGACAAGTGTTGGCCTACATCAGCCTGCTGCCCATAGCAGTCCTTGTGGGTTTCGTCACGCTCATAGTGTTTAAACGGGAGCTGCACACGGTGAGTCCTGCCGATGCACTTTTAGTTGTGTGCTCAGACGGAGCGCCAGCGCATTTCAAGACGATCCGCGAAGCCGCCGACCGACTCACAGGAGCCCGAACAGCGCTGCCAGGCAGACCACAAGATTGGAAGTGCTCATGTTTTGGTCTGTTGTCTTTCTTTTTTCTACAGATTTCCTTCTTTGGTGGGCTCATCCTGAACGAAGGGGTGAACTGGCTGCTGAAGCACATTCTCAGAGAGCCACGCCCATGTGCAGGTGAGTGAAGGGACGGGCTGTTGTCTTCATGCGCGGCTGGCAGGGTTGGGCAAACGCATTGAAAAAAATCACCGCCACTGCCAGGATATTTTTCCTCTGATACAAATCACTGATCGCCGCTCGCTCAGTTCTCTAGTTTATCCTCATCACACCCGATTGTTTGCGTTCCTGCGTACCACACATTCTCAAGTAACTGCGGTGCTTCTGATAATAGCCAGGTAACCAAAATAACAAAAAGCACTCAGATGGGCAGTGGACCATAATTCATTTTCACAGCATGCATTACGTTGGTGTATCATGGCCTCATCGTGCTCAGTTTTGCTTTAGAATAGAAAGTGTTTCCATTTTGCTGAGGCTAAGGCTACAAAAGACACACTAAATACAATGATTTATTGATATAAGTAGCCAGATGCAGCGGTGAACGATATGAATAAAATGCTCTATCATCATGTATGCACTTTTATAGTCAATTAACTGAAAATAAATTCAGATAATTCTTAATTGAATAATAAATTTTGGGATTTTTCACCAAAATGTCAAACATTTGCTGCTTCCAGCTTCACAGATGTGAGGATTTAACAGTGTTCTGTGTCACAAATGATAGTAAACTAAATATCTTAAGGCTTTGGACTTGTTGGTTGGCAAAATGAGACCTTTGAAGACATCACCTCTACTCAAGACATCATCACCTCTAATAACTACAATAATTGTTAGTCCCAGCTCTAACATATTCTAAAGCTGTAGCTAATAATTTTTTTTTTGTTAATAATTAATCTGCCAATTATTTTCATGGTTAGTTGTTTCATCATTATGCCTGTAAAATGTATGAAAATAGTCAAAAATGCCCAATATAATTTCCCACCAGCTAATGTGATGTTTTATAATATCTTGTTTTGTCTGATCAAAAGTCCAAAACCCAAATGTATTAAATTCACAATTCTATAAATCAGAGAGAGGTGGCAAATCCTTATATTTGAGAAGCGTTTTTGCTTGAAAATTGACCGTAACGATTGATTATCAAAATAATGGCTGATTTATTTTTGTTACGATTGACTAAACGTCTGCTCTAGAATATATTTTGCCTTATCTAAATTGAATACCTGACAAATCCATGCACTTCATCCCATTGATTTAAAATCATATACAAATCCCAGTTGCTATATGAGCGAGAGATATGAAAGGCATTAGCTCAGTATAAACTATATGGTAAAATTACTTACTCCTTTTTTAAGTAGCTAACACAAAAAAACATATACAGCATGAAAGCTCAGCTGATCACAATGCAGACTCACAGTTTGTAGACACACAATAGAAAAATTAGATTCACGTTAAAGAAAACAATTACAAGTGGCTTAAAAACAATTCAAATATAAATAAATATGAAAAATGTTGTTCAAATGGATTATACTGTCAATGTCACCCAACATTAGCCAGATATCTATATGTAGTTAAGTAATTAAAGACACTCGCTTTAGTTATAAACTTTGGCTTGGTTTATTACCCCGACCAAAATACTTGGTTTTGAATTAATACCAACAAGTGAGATGAATTCCATATTGTGAATAAATATTTAAATCCGGTTTTGTTGTCTTTCTGCAGGGGCTCACACAAACCTGCACACAGAGTATGGCATGCCCTCCAGTCATTCCCAGCTCATCTGGTTCTTTGTTGTTTACTTCTTTCTTTTCCTTTATTTAAGGTGAGCTTGTTTCTTCTTACTGTTGGGGCAGTTTTAAGGGAAGGGACATGCAGCTATGAAATTCTTAGAAGTACAGCAAATGACTAAAATCTAATGTCCACAAACTCATTAAATACAGTTTTTTGTTGTTTATTTTTTTCAAGTTGGAGATTTTAAGCAACTATTTAATTTTACTGGCATGTTTTTAAATGAAATGACAAAGCAGAGTAAACATTTTCCATGAAACTTCCGGCAATGTTGAATAAGTGTCATGCATACATGCATTTTGTCAGTGGTAATTACATTATGTTCATGTTAAACAAGCGTAATTATTTATGTTTATATCTGTTATTTAGTGGGTTTATTCCAGGTCATGTATTTCATTATTAAATGAATTACGTAAATGTTTTTGATTATCACTCATTAGAGTGATAATTCCACCCTTATGTGAAGTAGATGCCATGATATGATCTCATGCTCATCTCTTTTCAGAATGCATCAAACGAACAATGCTCGATGTGTGGACCTGCTGTGGAGACACATACTGTCCATCATCCTGTTGGGCATGGCCTTATCAGTCTCATACAGCAGGTAAGGGACTACCAGCCCCCCCCCGATTCGCCCTCCCAAATCCCTCACATCTTCCCAATGAATCCTAAAGATTATAAAATTAGGCAGCATGATACACGTATTTTGTATGAGGTACTTAATTCGTAGAAGAGAGTAAGAGCCAGGGTTTTTATGCAATGTGGTCTTAATGTGAATATTAAAATATGGCGCACCTCATGAATTTTGTTGAGTGTGACAAATGTCGTTGCAACTGCATTCTTTTTTGTCATCATCTGTTTGTTAAAGATTCCATGGAGAAATCCAGACGTGAACCTGACTGTCCTGGAGTTTTATAACTAGAGATGTCGTAATCAAGTTCTTTTGGCCCTGATCCCGATCCAAGTCCTCTAACATTGAGTATTTGCTCATACTGAGGCTGATATGATACTTACATTTACCTAAATGTTAATTAAACATGTGTCAGAAGTTACAGGTGTAGCCTACTAAATGTGGCACACTTTGTCTTTCATGGGCTACTTGATCCAGATACTGAAGGTCGTTCAAAACTATTAAATTGATCAGCTTAAATTATTGATATGCTATGGATGAAGGTTTGAGGATGCCACCCTTGAGACAGACCCGACATGAACTGCTAGATCCTTTTACTGGATCCAGCAGTAACAAGATCTGAAGTTACTCCCTTAAGTAACGTTAATTAGCACCAGCTGATATGATTTGCCACTGGCTACACTCCTCAGTTTACCTGGCGAAAGCGATGGTCAGCGACGGCTCAAAAATGAGAAGCTGCTACCAAAATGTTTTGTACACTTCTCTTTGCTAATAAGGAAGATAGAGGGGAGAGGACAGACTCATCCAGAGCCGAACCAGTCTGTGTATTTTGTCAGCCTTGGTGCCCTGTGCACTATCTTGAGAATGCTCATTTTGTTGCTATTGCTGTCTTTATGACGTCATGTTTTCTTCCGTCAGTAATTCTTAACCAACACTTCGCTGGTTTCAGAACGTCTCACCAAAAGGACTGCCGTTGAAAATTAGCCAGGGGACTAACACTGGCACATTCACAGAAATGTTGATAATGTGATTAGTATGCATTGTCCTTGCACTAGCTGCACTGCAACACTAGGCTGAGGTGGGCAAAACACAGTAGGGTACAGTAAAGAAAAGATCAGCGTTTAATTGGGTTTATTTTAGCCAATGCCGATCCTGTAAAATACGCCCAGACCGACACCGATACTGATCCTTGGGATTGGTTCTGGACATCTATAGGTATAACAGGACTTATGAGTGCTAAATCCAGAGTGTTTGGTGTTTTTCCTCACTATTGTTATTTTAAAAAAGAGCATTTCTCCTTAGATTTTTCAAATGTTTTTGTACCTTATTGTCCGCGAAAGATATCGTCATTGTGAAATTATACTTAAACAGCTGGTTGCACACTTATCCGGTTTTCCTCGTATTTATTCGCAAATGTAAGTTATCTGGGGGATGCTATTAACTGAGTTTTAGTTTACTGTTAATCAACTAATTGATTAATCGCATTGTTAACCGCTACCACTGTACTTGGGGCAGGCGGACAAGCACTTTTTTTAATATTGTTTGGCTGACCAGCCTGCTCGCACTGTGGCACAGGAAACCAAATTCTACTATTTCCTTTGTAACACCACCATTTTGGCTGTGTGAGCACATTAAGTTTGATACTATTTGAAGTGCATGTTGCCGGACTTATTTTAGTTTAGAACTCCAAGCGCTATTTCTGTGTTCTTGAACATTGTCTTTGTTCTCGTTCTCTTTCTCTCTCTCTCTCTCTCTCTCTGCCTCTCATATATTCTCAGAGTCTACCTGTTGTATCATACCTGGAGCCAGGTTTTCTATGGCGGAGTCGCTGGTAGTACGATTGGCATAGTCTGGTTCTTTATCACACAGGAGGTGCTGACACCATTATTCCCCAAAATAGCAGCGTGGTAAGTCGTGTTCTCATTTCTTTGCTTCCTGCTTGTGTCACAGGGGAAGACGATATCATCCTCAGCCTGAAGAAGTGGATAAAACTGGTCCATTATGGTTTCTCTAATATTCTGTCGATTTCCTTTTTTACAAATCATAGGCCAATATCAGAGTACTTCCTGGTGCGAGACACAAGCCTGATCCCCAACATCTTATGGTTTGAGTATACAGTGACCAGATCAGAGGCAAGGTAAGGAACCGCCTTGGAGATATATTCACCCACTACACCACATCTGTCACCGTTAAAGCACCAGAAAGTGGCACAGTGAAGTTTACCCGCGCGTCCTGCGCAGGTGACAAAGGCTGCACTAGATTATTGGTGATGGGGTGACTACTCACAGAGCAGGATGGTTAACTATTGCAGCTGGCGAGCTAACAGCTAACATGCCGTCAAGCTGGGAACATGCTAGCCCTACTCAGTCGCAGTAGACATGCTAGTGCTAGTTGGCTCATTTTCCAATGAGACGTTCACACAGTTTATTCAAAAGAAGTATTTGTACAATCAACTCCCGTAACTTAACTGTCTCAGTCAGGCCTCTGTTGTAGACTAGTTTATACTCTGACAGAGGAGGTTAAATAAAAGTGGATATTTCAACACAGCTAATAATCTTTGATAACTCAGAGGTCAGTTTTGTCAAGACTGCTTGGTCTTGTTAAACGGCATAAATACGCAGGTTAGAGTTAAACTAAAGGCAAAACATTTGCATAGATTTCCTTCCCCGACCCTTTGGTAAAACCCATCGATTGCTGCAATTCCACTGAAATTAACTGATTATGTTATGAAATTTCAGTTTGTTTATTTATTTATTTGTTTTTTTTTTTTAATGCTGGTGTAATCAGGCCTTTATTATGTTTGAGACTGCTGCATTTGTTGCTCGACTAAATTTCTTTTTGTTTTTTCCTCTAGGAACAGACAACGAAAGCTTGGAACAAAACTTCAGTGATCTACACACTTCTTTTGTGAAACTGAGTGTAGGACCACACAAACACACACACACACACACACACACACACACGTTCTCACAAACACACACAAATGCTCACTCGACAAAAAAAACACACTGGAGAACCATCTTTTGGACTGACATGGTTGCAAGGAGTAAAGGGCAAAAAACCGTTTACAGGTGGCGAAAGAGTGCCTGGACCTGGCCCGGAGCCTACAGCCTGAGCGAGTCCGTCCACACGCCTCTCCTCATTGTACAGCTTGCCCAAAATGCTCTTCAGTGCATGCAAGACTGTGCAAGAGGCATACTATTTAATGATAGATTAATATATAGATTTTAACTATAAACGCACGCTGACAGTATGTGTGTACTGTAAGAGATTCAAGGAGCCAAAAAGGAGCCTTTGGTTAAATTTCAAACAAAATGGTGGGCGTCATTGCAGCATGAATTTAGTGATTCCTTTTTTTTTTTTTTTTTTTTTTTTAAATATTCTGATGAATAGCTGGTGGGATATGGCGGGTGGGGGGGTTGGCTATGGCTAGGTTGGGGGTATGTGGAATTAACCATTTTTCATTGTTATATAATAGAAAATGAACAATTTATAAAATTGGTTATGATGTAATATAAATGAAAATTTGCACTTTGTGAAATTTACAAGTAAACAAAAAAAAAAGACTAACACTAGTTAAATGTTAAGACCCTCTCCCTCTTCCCTCTTCAAGTCTTTGCTTTGTGTCTATGACTGTCAGTCCTAATATATTAGACTCCAAAGCTGATCTGCAAGCAGTGTAAATTTAATGTACCTTCTGTACTATTGAGCATCGAGGTTGTGGTTTCTGTTCATATCCATGTTTGAGGATAATGAGACTGAATCACAGCAGCAGGTTTCAGTTGTTTTTGTTGTTGAACACCCTCTGGACTGAGGTGGTGTTTTCTTAATGCCTCACACACAGTAGCAGCCTGGAAACACTTCTGGGGATCAGTTTTCTTTCTTTCTTTTTCTTTTTTTTTTTTTTTTTTTTAAAAATTCAGTTTCTTGTTTCTTTCTGATACAGAGAACAATTTTCTTTTTACCTGCATTTTTAAGTTAACATTCCATATCACTTAGTGAGAAAACATACATAATGACTGCTGAGGGGATATTTTTCTTTTTGTATTATTTTTGAAGAAAGGAAAAGACAAAAAAAGCCTCAGGTCAGTCGTAGCATGTGATTATGCTTAATTCCTCACAGCCCACGGCAGCTAATGTTGAAAGCTGTCAAATGGGGATCTGAAGCTGGTTTAAAACTGTCATATCATTAGCTCCACAAAGGGAAGTAGTTCTCTTAGAAATTGATTTTTTTTTTCTTTCTTTTTTTTTTTTTCTCATGTGTAACCTATATCAGGCTGAATAAAAATGTGTTTATGTACAATAGATGGTTCCAGTGTCATACTTACAAGTGGCATCTTTTCGCATTCAAAATGCTGTTTTACATTCAGCGTCTTTGCTGCTGAGCTAATGGGGGACATTACAGTCTGATTGCTGATGGTCTACTCACTGCATTTTCCACTGATGCGCATCAATCGGTGTAGTCTCTCTTTCGTGGCGGCTGGGCTGTCACCCCACTACAGTGGGAAATTTGGTTCAGTGGTGGTTTGAGTTAAATGCTAACGTCAGCAATGCTGATGTTGCGCAGGTATAATGTTTACAATGTTCACTATCTTAGTTAAGCGCTTAACATGCAAACATTTGCTAGTTAGCACTAAACACAAAGTACAGCCGAGGCCGATGGTAATGTCTTGAGTTTTACGGATAAAATATCGGACCAATTGAAATTTTGAGCTGATGATGGTGCTAGATTAAAAAAAAGTTTAGACATCAACAAAGCAATTGCAATTCATCCTGAGGGGGGGGCTTGAGTGACTCTACCGAACTTCATAAAAATCCATTCAGTAGCTGTGGAGACATGTCACTCATAACAACAAATGTCAATACATGGCGGCACTAGAGAAAAAGTCGGGGGATCACCAAAGTCATTGGGATTCCTCTTATGAGGATCCACTTCAGCACAGTTTCATGGTCCATCCAACAGTAGTTGAATTATTTCAGTCTGGATTAAAGTGGTGGACTAGAATAGATGGACCCTGGCGTAGAGCCATGTCACTAACATGGCTAAAAACATGTAACTGCAGGCTGTATAAATACTAGAAACTACTCTGTTATACACAGAATGCATTTTGTGCACTAAATACGGTAGGTAATGTGATGCTTGATGCGCAATAATAATTTGCTAGTGCGATCCGAGGTGGGCAGCCATACTCAGTGAAAGTGCGCAAAAGTTTTCTCCGAAAAGACGCAAACTATTGTGGAAAATGTGTAACAACGAATTTAAAAAAAATATTGCCTTATTTGCCAGAGACCGAAGCATTTAATTGTGTATTTGGAGACTATGGGCTAGTGTTGGTGACAAATGAAAAATAGGCTCCTCTTTAGTTCAAATAATGAACAAGCTCCATGTCTTGGGAAGGGAGTTGTCATGCATTTCTCTCCGTGTACTTCCCAACACTGCTTGAGAAAATACCTCAGGCCTATCCTCCTGAATTGCAGAGGGCAGAAGAAGCATCTGCCCTATTTAAACGACCCACTCCATTTTTCGATTCACTTTTCAGGTCTAACCTCGGGCTATGCCCAAACTCTGTCGGGAACGGGCACAGCCTAGATAAAAATGATGAAGACCTCGGCCTATTTCTGTTTCTCTTAAGCTGTTTTCTCTGACCTGCAGTGTTTGGAAGAGCAGTGAGCGCTTCATCAGAAACCTCTCTTGGATGCGAGTCAAAAGGATGGCTTAGGGCCGGCGGTCACCTCCCCCTTACAGATATGTCTTCACTGAACCGAGCCTGGCAGTACTCCACTGAACAGATGCTGCATTCCGGTCTCTCCTAGTTATAAAAAGTTACGGCCGCAGTCAGCTTCGGCATTATACACGTAGACATATCACAAAACTTCAACTCAGAGGTGCCAAGCTTTCCAAAGCTCACAGAAAAAAAACACAGAGGACTGACAGCCACTGGAAGAAGCTTGTTAGAACAATGTTGTGATCATGACACAAAGCTTAATGCAAGGCAGCAAGCCGAGGCTGTCCTAAACTAAGCTGACAACATGATTTTTTTAAAAATAATTTTGTCAGACCGAAGCCTCAGTCTTTGAAAAAATTTGTTTCTAGTGGTCTGAAATATGTAACAAGTAAAAGATAATAGATATGTAACTAGTGGCAATAAATATTACAAATGCGCTGTGCAGGCAGTGTGATGTCTGTGGAGCAGGGTAGCGTACATAAGGTGTTCTGTGTGCAAAAGCCTCAATAGATACAGTAATGAAATGGAGAGTTCCCGGTTTTCTTTCGCCGTCTTCATAACAGCATGGTTTTGGCCGGACGTACCTGAGATAACATCCATGGGGAAAATAAAGTCAATACATTCTGTCCTTTGAAATGTACTGTGGCGAATGCTCTGTGTCACAGGAAATGTCTAGATCAATAAAATTAGAGTGAAGCTAAGTAAGGGGCGGGTAAGATAAAAATAAAAGATTAAAAAATACAAAACATTTTTTAGTATTGGGTTGAAATCTGGTAACTGCAAAGACCATAGCATATGATTTACATGATTTTCATATGAAACCTTCAGTGAGCCCTCCTGCCCTGTGGATGGCAGCGTTGCCATCCGGGTAAGGACCAGTCCCATCAGGACAGATATGTTTCATCATGAAATGAAATCAATTGGATTTTTTCCTTTTTACCAACATGGTCCAAAGTCAAGGTCAGCTGGGCCTACACAGTACTTTTATGTCACAGAACATGATAGGATGTCAAGTGCTTAACTGTGTCATCTGGAGCATCTGCATTTCTTATGTTTCTATACTAATTTAGTCAGGATTTTCCTTTCATTTGTAACCTGTTTGTACTTATGTCTACGACACATTTTAAGGGACTCAAAGAGGGTAACGCTGATAATATTCAAATTTTTTCTTGGACCAAAACCCACAACGAATTCATTCTACTGACAAGTTTTGCTTGTGTGGCCAAAAGCCTGATACAGCTTATTTTCTCTGTGCCATAGTGCTCCATTGTCGTCCGAAACTTTTAGAAACACGGCAATGAGCCCCACAATGTGCACCGGCTGACATATTTCTTTACAGCAGTGAACATGGATACTGGAGTTTACTTTCAGTCAATTCCACGTAATAGTGTCTTTCTGCCAGACAGACTCACTAAGTCACCAAATGTGTATCAATCCGCGGCTGGAAATAGTCCATGGCAAATGCACTATTTCCTCCTGTTTGATTAACGTTTGCTCAAAAAAACCACGGTTCCCAATTGTTTCAGGAAATTACTGTGCCTTTTTGAAAAATGAAAAATACAGCTTTTAAATATTTATGACTTAATTTGGAGCAATGGGCTTGGGCTGAAGAGCCACAGACAGGGTGGAGAAGTCAGAAAGTACCGAGAGACACACTAAGACGTTTTTGGGTTTGGGTCTTTTCGTGGGATTTTTTTTAGCAGTAAGAAAAATAAGGAATAATGTCAGCGTATTCTATATTTTTTACCCTGAATTATTAATTTCAGATGAATGTTGTTCACCTAATGATGTTCACTTTAATTTGTTCCCTGTGGAACAAATTAAATCGCTAGGCTAATCAAGTAGCGGCCCATGGTTTAACAAGCCGCTGTCTGACTCAGCTCTTCCACAGTGGACTTGTTTATTTGCAGCCTGTGTACCATGTTAATCGCTTAAATGTTGCCTGAGATATATCCGTGGCCACCTTTTTAAAGTATTTTTCGCATTTTTGGCTTTGCATTTTGTTTTGTTGTGACAGAATATAACGGATGAGTGTTTGTGATCTTCAGGTCTTGTGCTTTAAATCTAAGATGTTAACCATTAGAAAAATGGGGCGTAAACAAACCAAATGGTGCTCGGAAAGTCTCCTGTCAAGCTGCTCATTCTGACACAAAGGAACGGGTCTCTGTGGCAGTAACATGCCAGAAATCGTGACAAGTTAAATGATCTTAAATTCAGCTGCTTGTACCATCTGAACATAATTAAAAAGGTCTGAACCAAAAGGGTTTTGCTGGCAATTTGGATGAAAAGTATAAATATCGAGTAAAAGATCTTGAGGGGGTTTACTTAATGAAGTAAACAACTTGTTATTTGCATTTGTTGAGTCCCCAGGTTTGGTTTTGCTCTCCTGTAAAGCTCGGCCAAATCCGCTCATTTGGATTCAAGTCCTGGAAATGTATTTTTGAAGACAACTACCTCAACATTTATTACAACAAACACTAAAGCCGTGTCTCTAATTTGGAATTTCTGTCAGATTTTACAGACGGGCAGGTCGAAAATTTCTGCCAGCAGACACTGGCAAGTATTTCCGAATGCAATCCCACAGGACGTCGGCGTGCAGCAGCCCTCAGTGTGTTCAGACTCAGAAGTGGAAGTGGCTGTCCGGCTCAAACGTGATGTCAGAAAATGTGCCGTGTGACGCGTGAACGTCACTTTGAGTGCGCATGCATGCGCAGAGTCATACGGCACACAGACACTATGTAGGATGCAAACGCCGTAAGCATTTGCTGGATTTATTTGAAATCATATCGCTATCAAGAAGATTTTATTTGTGAGAAATGAGGATTAACAATGTAGGATTTTTTTTCTTTTTTTCTGCAGTTAAGTAATATTTCTCTTTTTCCAGACATTCACCTGTAGTTTTTCTAATGACGCGCCTGTAATGCAACAGAGACGACTCGTCGTTTTGGGATAAATCCTGATTTTAGGGAGGATAACATACATGAAGGTCAGATGTTTTGGTCCCTTGTTTGGTCAAACTCAGCGAGTACTTCACAGTACATGTTTGTATGTCGTTACACACACACAGTGCCCCTACTGTTGAACCGGTACCACTAGATGGCATCCATCTTACATCTGCAGTAGGGACTGTAATGAGAATAGCACAGATTTGTTGGGGACCTCTCACACGTTAGGAGAGCACAGGCTTACTGTAACTCATACCGAAAACCGAAACCTAAGCAGACCGTCATCATGCACATGCGGGTCTGTGAGCTTCGGCAAACTGTTTTTTTACCCTTTAATGGTCGTCTCTGCTGCTTGCTGGAGCACAGTTGAGTTGTGATACACAGTGTGTGAAAGATTGGTTGCTGAGCCGTCTCTGACACCCAGTTTTCCGGAGCCAGACCTTTAGAAAAATGACTCTCTCCACGAGACGCGTTTATTTTTTTAGTTTGAGTTGCATTTTAGAGGGCTCACTGAACATAATGATGTAAATTAATACCCTCAAACAATTCTGATAACTGTAGTATTATTTTAAGAACATGCTCTATCATTCAATAAGAAAAGTCCATTAATGGTAAACGTCACATTTCTAATAATTGTTTTCACCAAATACTGAATATTGCTTAGGTATACAAAGTTTTCTGTTTATAAACTGAACTACACTACAACTGAACTAATGTTGCTCCTGTCCATGAAAAGATATTTTTGTTTAAAAAAAAAAAAAAAAAGTCTTCTTTTTCACTTTGACTGAGAAAATATTTTGCAGATTGTTGAAAGGGTACTTTTACCATAAGCAGACATCTCAACTGTTCGGTTGAGGCTCACCATTTACAAACTGTGTTGTCAGCTGAAAACAAAAATTAGATAATCGTAGACACGCTGGTGCGTTAAAATGGCGTTAATGTATTCTTCCTTTCGTAAAAACATCGAGAAAATGCTCAACACGACCCCTTTGGAGTACAGATAATCAACACCGCCACCTACTTTCTCCACCCACTTTTTAACCTTCCGTCCCTCGATGGAAGCTGTGACAGATTCTTCAGAAAGTATATCAGTGCATATTAAAATATGGGTATGAATATTGGGCCGTACTCCGGCTGTTTCTTGCAGAGTCTTGTATGGCCGCAGTTTAACAAGCGCTGCTGATTACCTCCTCCCAACTCAGCAGACCCCCCCCCCCGAAATGACTCCAGTAAACAACTTTCCACACACCGGTGATGAACACTATACTAACTGCTTCCCAGACTAGTGGACAAGTTGATGAGTCCACTACTAAACCTACCAATCTATGGACAATATAATTTTAGAAATAAACAAAAAGAAACTATTATTAAAGACCCCCCTTCAGACATGTTGTAAGACATACTGTATAAAAAATACAATTACAATTACACAGTTAAAAATTTTTTGAATTCGTTTTTGTGCCCTGGAGGCTTCAAGTTTCCGCATTACACTTGTGTAAGTAGCCTACTGGACCATGATTGACTTTCATAATACTTGACGTAAAATCATGCTCATACGTACGACACGTCTTACACTCTGATTTAAGGTGAGCACAGAGAAACTTTCCCCCTTGGGGAGATGCATGCGAGAGCAGCCGTCTACGGTCAAATGTCATAGGTCATTCAAGACTTTAAAATGATCAGAAAAGTAAAATGAGTAGATTCACCCACAGAAATGAGAAAAGAGCCAGGGAGACGGGGGTTCAAAAATAAATAAAAGTTGACTGAAGAGATTGATATTGACCCTGCCAGCTTATCCTGAAACACTGGGGAGTTTAATTAGTAGCTGGAGAACCACTATGTCCTCCGCTGAAACATGTAAACAACGCGTTTGTGCAGATAACGCTGTTGTTTCAACAAACGTATGAGAAGTGGCATAAGGCGTGTTCCAACTGCCGCCCACGGAGTTCTTTTTCTTTTTTGTTTCACGGATGGAACATAAAACACCACAAACAACCTGCCCGATTGTATATTTCACTACGAGAGCGTCTGAACAAGTGTTTGGGCAACGGCTGCACACATTTTTAACCTTTTTGGAGTAAAATTGGGATTGTTCACAAGCCAAAAGATTGTCACAGTCTGATCCCAAATCCTTACCCAGCTCACCGAGCCTGTTGATTCCGTGAAATCTACGAGGAAATGTGAAAAATAAAGTTTCCTTTATTTCACTTTTCTTTATTTCACCCTGACATTTATTTAACGTGCATATCTGTAGCTAAGAAGTGTCCTGGCCGTCGACCTCTTTACTCTCAGTGAGTGGAGCCCTACTCAGGTGTCTATAAGTTGTACTTTTGGCAGAAAAGCTTCTGCACACGGGTCGATTCCAGCTGCGATTCACAGAAACAGATTCCACGAACTGCTTCCATCACATGCCATTTTCTCGAGCGCCACCTGTAAATATTTACTGCATGTTTCATAAAAGGTCCTGTGTTTGTTGAATACCTATTTCTCACTTCTCCAATCCAACTTACAACTTACAATCCAACAATTTATTAAGCTGTTACGCTTTAAACAGGACATGTCGGAGGAGTCCATGTCACTTCTAAAGAGAATCAAAGCAAACTCCTTCTCATCTTCGAAACGATAGTGTGAGTTGGTCTGATTCCATTTTACCTTCACCTGAAAAAAGTGCAGGACGGAATATTCACCTCCGCTCTTCTTTCCACATGGAGGTGTTACACATTTTTTTATTCATTTGTCATCATCGTATTCTCCAAAACTGAACTCCAAATTCACAGAGTGTGGCTTTGAGACCAGCTCTTGACCTTATAAGTTTTACGAACACACCAGGTCTCAACTGCAAAACAAGTTGTAGCCTGTTGTTCTTACAAATTGTACATAAATTTTACTGCACTAGAATTATGAAAAACAAAAGTCGAAACAAACTGATTTGCACTGAAAACACGCTGGAACTAATTTACCTCATGTGTAGGTTTTAGGACTCAGTTATAGACAGAAATGACTTGATAATAAGGAAATTTTTCGAAATGATTGAATGCATCAGGTTTTTTTTATTTGTCTGTAAAAAATCTTAATTAGTGAAATGACTAGGAACCAAAGCTCTTAGAGGATTGTAGCGGAGTGAAAAGTAGAACATATCCATCTCAAATGTCCTGGAGTGGAGGTAAAAAGTAACTTAAAATGAACCTCAAGAATTTTACTTTAGTACCACTACCTGAGTAAATGTAGGCTACTTAGCTTTGTCCCAACACTAGATGTAACAATAAGGAGCCACCAAGTTCGATTAAACTATGATTTGTCGATATAAATGATAGTCACTTTAACTGCAATACAATTTACAGGTAGATGTCAAAAGCTTTCAATGCCTGCGCTTCACCCCCGTCTCTCTGTTTTTCCAGAGTTTCTCCACTTGGGGGCGACGCACACTGGCCTGAAGTCTTTTACAGCGGGCAGAAGTTCCCGTGCACCATGTCCAAGGTTCAAGGACAAAACTGGTTGGCAGTCAAGCTGTGCTAACATTTTATGTTTGCATGTATCTGTTGTATCTTACAGTCGTAGCTACTTAAAGTTCCTAAATATCTTTCCGGTCCCTTCAGCTGACATTTTTGAAAGGCTGGTTTCTAAGACCAGCACTGAGTCTAGTCCTATACTGCGAACATTTATCCATGAATACCTCCATTCAGTTTTGCCACGGCCCAGGAGTAGTTGTACTCCACCATCAGGCAAACTGCTGGTGGACTGTTTTAAACGCTCTTGATTGCTGATACTTTCTTTTAGTTCTGTCTCACCTCCGGCAGTTTTTCGTCTTTATTTAGACACAGAGAGAATAGAGAGGGAAACAGCAGACAGAGACTCTCTGTCAGGTCCTGATCTTAGGCCAGCAGGTGAACATGTGCTTCTATTTTTACACAATATTAAGCTTATCTTTCACTAATTTTAAGTTTGGAGTGGATAAAACAAAAAAACCAAAAGAAAAACCAACCCCAAAAAAACCCACGGAAACAGTTCTAAAGCTGCGGCCTGGCACTATTTATATCCGATACTGTACCCATGAACCACAACATGTGCCTCCGCACACCTGCCTTTGTGAAATCTCTGGCTCGCTGTCGCGTACGGCTTCAAAGTGGATCTAGCTGCCAAAAGTTGTACTCCAGTTTACGAGTAGCTCTCGCATCGCAGAACGTCAGCCCAAAGCCACACCAGTTGGCCTCTCGGGCTGCAGATGGGGATGAAATCTGCACTGGCTGAAGCGAAGGGGTGCCGTGCCGACCTCTTCACCTCAGTGTAGCAGGGAGCTGAGAGCTCATCTGAATCCTATTAGCAACAGACTGCTTATCTGTGAAATGTATCCACCACTGAATCCTTAAACAGATTTTTTTTTGGCCACTTAGGGGCAGCACAAAGAGGTTGTTAACACAACACTGACACTTCTTTTTTCTTCTACACCCATTAAAGTTAATATAGCAAATTTGTTGGCAATCAGTTGCATACTTACACATCCATCAGGCACAGAGCAACATTAACATTCATTCGGAGTTGTGTTTCTGGCCATCTGATGAATGTAAATCCAGTGTTTACTCTCCTTTTAGCTCTGTTTTTGGTCTCTCCTGACTCCCGGGGGGAAATGTCTAGATCTTTGTCCACTGTGTTCACCCTCCAGTCACTAATTCTGTGTCTGTCTGCTGTTTGGTGCTGAACAGGTAGTGTAGCGTGGGTTCAGCAGCTGCCTGCTGCGAAAAAGTTTTTTTGGGGGGGGGTTCAGACCATTTAAATTCAGATGGCCGGTTGTCTAAGTAAAAATATTTCAATGCTCTAAATTCAGTGGTATTTGAAATTGAACATTAAGTATTTGGTTGCTTTTAGGATTCGTTAAGCAACTACTTACTCAGAAATATTTCAGAGGAGCAACTGGTGTATCTGTTTACAGTGCAGCCAAACAAACTCATGTAACAAAGGTACTTCTAGTAATAAGTCAGTCAATAATAATTGGAAACACAGTCTGATTTCAAGCTGCACATGGCAAGAGTATTTTTACAAGCTAAAATATAGGTTTGAATCCAGCGTGGAAATGGTTGACTCTGCCAGACAACAATGAAAACTACCAACCATGAATGCAAATTACAAGGTTAATATAAAGAGATCGTTCTGCTATGATGTCAAGGTGAGCAGTGATTTATATTAGATCTGTAAGTAACTGTCCTTTGAAATATCAGCATTATTGTCCCTCCAACCCTGTTTTCATCTTTCCCTCCGTCTCATGTACTTTTTCAGGTTTTCCCCTCTTTGTCCTCTCTCTTTCCCCCTCCCTTTCCAGTTCTTTTCAGCTGTCCTTCGACCACACACTTACCTCCCCACAGCCCCAGGCTGTCACTTTCCTCCACCACCTAACCTTTCATTTCTTCACTGTCTCTCAGCTTTCTCTCTCCTCTTTTCCGCTGACGCCTTTCCATTTCACAACCGGACCTTTTGCCCGCTGCCCTCTCTGCCGACCTGCACATCTCTCCTGGTTGCCACAGCATCCAGTAACGGCTTCAGGTGATGGTCAGTGTCTTGTAAAGGACCCCGTACTTCTGCTACGGGGCAGAGAGAAGGTGTTAAAGGAACCAAACACTGTAAAATGCCTTAACTAAAATACCATATAACATACCTTAGAAGCAGATCAGGAAAGCAGAGTTTGCATCATGAAGAATAGATAGACTGTAAATACCAAAGGAGCTATAATCGATTTAGTACATGCTTGAAATAAGAAGATTGAATTGAATGAAATCGAAACTTTGAGCTAAACTAAGGTCCATGAGGAGTATAATGAAAGATGGCCCATGTTCATAAAAGTGCACCTGGAGGGACTGTTTCTCTGTTGGTGTTTTTAGCCGTGCTCTTGCGCCCACCTCCCCATCTCCTGCACTAGTTATCCTTTATCAATTTTCTATCAGGTCGAGGATCATATGTTTGGAGTTATTGCATTCACACTGCAAAAGAACCTAAATCCCACATTAAACAGAAATACATACTTAATACCTTTCTGATGAAGAAAGCTGCCTGAAACTCCGACGCACAAACACACGCATCCACATATTTTTAGGTGGGATAGTGTGTGGCTCTATGCTCGGTAATGCCAGTCTCTCAGTCGGCCAGTCGATCCGCTTTGGTCCAAACTGAAATATCTCAACAACTGTTTAATGGATTAATGGACCGAAGGTTTCGACAGACATTTATGTTCCCCAGAGGATGACTCCTCCTGACCTCGGTGATAGCTGACTATTCCTCTAGTGACACATTGAGGTTGAAATTTGTGTTTTTGTAATAGAATGTCCCACCAACTATCTAATGGATAGTCACGAAATTTGGTAGAGACGCTCATGTTCCCCTCAGGATGAATTGTAGTAACCTTGGTAACCATTGAAATTAGCAGGGACTCTTGCGCCAGCAGAAGACGAGGCTCAGGATTGCAGCCAGGAGCTGCATGTGTTCCTGGGCCTCCCTCGTCTTCATAATCCTCACAGTCTGAATGGATAGTTTGTGATCCTCCTTAATGTTCTTGTGTGATGTCAGCTGTTCCTACTTCTGCTCTGTCTTAATGGGGATGCTGATGTTAGCTTCTTATTATTGTACCGATTTTTTTCAGGTTCTGTCGATGCAGAGCGATTCCAATTTGGAATTGGACCTGCCAAAAATAAAACTTTTGGTCAAGACAAGTCGAGACAGACTCATGGCCAGTGAGATAAAAATATCGAACATCCAACGAAATTCGGAGCCTTTTTGTGCTCTAATAAGCTTACATGTGAGGAACAGTGGCTAATGGTCTGAACAAATGAGACGCAGTGCTTTTGCGAAATCAAACAACCTATCTTTTGGGAGCGTGAATGTTAAATTTGATCAGAGACACACAAATAAATAGACAGGCAGTCACATAATCTCCGCTCCATGGGTGGAGATGTCTCATGGCAACATGAACGCAACGACAGATGAACCACTTAGGCCAGCGGCTCCCAACCATCCTGGCAGAAAAAGAGTGAAAAAATATCCATTCATACCCTTAGATGATAGAGTCCATTGTTTTCCTCTGTTTATAGGTATCATTCAAACACGGTTTGTTAATTCAAAATGATTAAGCGGCTCAACAAAACAGCTGAGGTTGGCTCAAGATGGGCCAGAGTGGGAGCCTCCTGTGTGGATTGTAGAAAATGCTTTGCAGGGAAGTGATCACTGATAGTAATCCATAAAATAAATAAAGTGACCAAAGCGTGTTTGTTGGACTTTAGTTTGAGTTTTGTTGTCGGTGGAGTCCGGCCATCACCTGCATCTTGATGCGTCCAGACTTTTTTGACTTTGCATTTATTTATCTTTTTATTTTTTTGCAGTTTATGTTAAAGCTGCTCTGATCAATATTTTTACCTTGACCTATGATGAAATGACGATGTGCAATGTGAAAAGTGCTGCTTGTACTGAAGAACACACAGGGAATCATCACCAGACTCTGAAGTTCCCCTGAACGCTGCGGAAACTATTTAGCGTCTATCAGCTCATTGTTTTGCACGTGAGCAGAACTCCACATGTGGATCTCTGAGGCAGCTTGTTTGCAAAGAACTATCCAATATTCGGCATAGTTCATGGTTCCCAGCATCCTGAAGAGGATGCTGCCAATATACAATATAATACTTCACTCCCACTAAAAATATCAGTTGCATTTGATCAAACCACAGTCTTTTGCGTCATGCACTTAGAATCTTTCACTGCCGTTTTGTAATTTCCAGGCTGCCGTCTTCTGCCATCTGGCGACTCTCCCACACAGTCCAGATTTGTGAAGTGCAGCACTGACAGTCGTCTTTCCAGAGAAATCTGATGTAGCAGCCAAGGACACTGTAGTTCAGTTGCACAGGTCCTTGGAGCTTGGTAACCACCCCCGACCGGGATCCATTGTTGCTTGTTGCTCGATGCGTGGTCGGGTGTCCAGCTCTGGGAAGGAAGATGGACTCCGGCCACTTCCAGACACTCCGTGTTCTCATAAAGCCCCAACGCTTTTCCAGAAAATAGCTTTGGCAAAATACACCGAAGACATTACAGTAAATGCACAATGCAGACGCAGTATGTGTCTTGTGTAGTACATAAAGATGTTGCAACTGCCGGGGGACACAGTTTTCATTTATGCAGTACTTCTGAATACTGCACTGAGTTATACAGTAAGCTCCCTGTCATGCTTTGTATTTAACTGATGAAACGTGTCACCAAGTTTGCAGTGATGGACAGCACTGATCCATCTGAGAGCTGCAGGGAGCTTAGTCCACATGCTTTTCTGATTTCCTGAGCTTTCTGACAGCATCAAGAATACTTGCCCATGCTGACACCCTTCGCTACTGCGACATTTCTTCTGTTTCTTCATTTTTTAATGTTCCCCTACTGTAATATAATTCTGAAACACCACAGGGCACGTTGCTTTTTAAGCAAGATATTTGACCAACAGCAGGCCAGCAATTAATCTTTTCTCAACAGTAATCAGAAATTCATCAAAACGTCTGCTTTATCAACATTCATTTATTGAATTCCCTAGTTTGAGGTTGAATACAAGGCTCAATGCGAGGCAGCCAGCTGAAGCAGGACTTAACTGAAAATGATTTTCTCACCCGAAACCTGAAAAACATAAAGGTAGGGGTCAAAACTTAGAAAACAAAACTTCCCAAGAGCTGGAAAAAAAAAATATTTGCAGTTATTATAGACCTTTCTCACAGCAGTGGTAAAGCAAAGGTTTAACACATAACATTAACAATGGCTGTGTTCAATTTAGCTGTGTCAGTGAGCGGTAAGAACTGGCACAGCTAAATGAAACGCAGCTATCATCAATGATGATTTGTTGCACCTAGGTTTGACAGTCAATATGCCCACTCTAAGAAAGGTCTGTTACAAATACTTCAGCTGTATTTTTATTTCCACAGTTCCCGTGCATCAGTCTCGTCTGTTGCAAGCAAAGACAGGGAAAATATTTTCTCACAGCAAGTTAAGAAAAGTGGACAAAGACACAGTTGCACAAAGATAAGACACACTGCCACGTCTCCACTCTGGGGAATACTGTATGAATGCTATAGGGACTGGTCAGGTGCGTGACAACTGCTTGTCCAGATGTCTGCCCTGATCTCCAACCAGTTTAGGATTTAGATCTTTTCAAACCCCTTTTTGGTGGCAGATGAACGCAGGTGTGATGCGTGTGTCTGTCTGAATCGAAAGAAAGACATTTACACAAAATACAAAACCAGATCAAAAAAGCTTTCGAAAGCACTTCTGAAACAGAGTTTCAGGCTGCCAAGTTGCATCATGTGTCAATCATCCAAGAGCAGTGAATCAAAGAACACGTCGAAATGCTGAAAACCAGGAAGTGTAACATCCTGTCCAAGGACCTGGACGTTGCCAGTCATAACACCTGGGGGCAGATCATCTTACCAGTAAGGAGTACTGAGGCAGCCAGAAGACACTGAAGACAATATAGACATCACACAATAACCTATTCAACATTACCTCTACTTGATGTACCTGTACAAATGATGGTGGCAGTAGTGGTAAAAGTGGTTATTTGAGTATTTTACGTCTTTGACTTTCCACTCTGCCCTTTTTCTATTAACACTTGGAGGCGGACGTCGGATGTGCACAAGCATTTAGGTTATCGCTCCGGTGAGGAGATAGCGCCCTGGCTGGGGCCGTTTCTGTTCGCCAGAGGTTGCATAGTAGGGCTTCAGCTCTTACATCTTTCTTATTTTGACTTGGAAAAAACAAAACAAAAAAAACAGGGCAGTTGTGATCAATAACACTGTCGATTGCTCTGCTGCATTTAGATGTGCCTATGAGCCAGCATGCACAACATCAGGGTCCTGTTACTCATGTTATTGGTCACACCTGTGCTTTACAGACCCCTTGAGAGCTCAGTCAACAACATTTAACTAACCTATTAACAGCCATGAGGTAATTATCCCTCTGCTTTTTCTTTTTTGTGCTTTCAGTGTATCTACTTAATCTAATCATTAATAACACAAATTAGGGTGGCAATAGTCATTTTAGTATTGTGTCTTGCATTTTGCACACTGCATTGCAGATAACGTTTGGCATAGCTTTCGCTCCATGTCCTCTGGGAACCTCCTGGCACTGCCTCATCAATACCATGACCTGGTGGCAGACTCAAAACAACAGCAGCCGCAAATGAGTCATGTATAAAGTGCGTTAAATATCATTCAACTTTGCAAATTCATTTTACGGTTGTATCTCTTCAAGCGGCCATCTGGTTAACACCTGCAATGACAGAGATAAGTTTAGCTTTTTTGCCGCATGTGTTCTTATGGTGCCTCACCGAATTACTCGTTAGGACACCTTTCTCAGACTCGGGCATTAAGGAAGAGATGCAAGGAACCAGGCGGAGGTCCTCTATGATACCTGCAGATGTCGAACTTGTGAACACTTTCCACTATGTCACAAGAAATTATTGTTATAGGTAAAATCCTACACACGGAGAAAAATCGCTGATAATCACCCCGTGAGACTAAAAGATAATGGTGCCTCACAATAGATAATATTAAAGGACCACTCCTTTATATTTTGGGAAATATACTTGTCTGGTGTCTTAAACAGAGTTACATGAGAATATCAATAATGATTTGATTTCAGCATATCCAGGACAGAAAAGTTTTTTGTCTGGCTTTGCACAAAAAGTGGTAGCATTCAGGATCGGTTAGAGGAGCTCTGTGTCATTTCTTTTTCATTTCTGTTGATATTAAACAGAGCTATGCTAACGTCTCTGGCAGTGGAGGCAGAAGTCATGTGCTCCAACACGTCGTCATCATCAGTGGCAGAGGTACAAAGTATGATGGCATGGCAGACCTGGTCACAGATGGTACATTTAGGCGCCCCAGTGGCTGCCTGCTGGCAGGACACACACGTTACACAAGAAACGCTGTTATCCTCTGCTTCCGCTTCAGACATGCTGACCAAACACCTCCGTCAGGTCCTCCTCTGCACAAATATCACTGATACACTCTTTGGGTATCTGGCAGAGTTCTCCGTATACCTGAATAGTCACTTTTTCTTTCTTTTGTGTTGAACAAACAAGTTCAGGATAGCCAACTTGTCTATCTTGTTTTTTGGCTGTGTCTGAAACAAAACACTTACAGCAAACATCCCAAAAAGTGGCTAACAAGGAATGTATTAGTATTTCTTCGTATCCCGAAGATCAAAAATGATCAGCTTCAGTTTTTGAACTATGGCCATCTTCCGAGGAGTTAGTGTAAATACAATATAGAGTATCCAGATTTGTGGGAAATGTAAAGAAGCCCGTAATCTTTTTTGCAACAGATAATTGCACTCTGCTCTGTTAGTTCTGAGTTTTTGTTCCAAGGCCTGCAGGGAGACTCTGAACAGGCTCCCTTTCTTGCTCTTTCTAAATTCACCTTATTGACTTCGTCTCTGTCTTATTCTCTTAAACTGCTTTTGGCAGATCTCATTAAAGCCAGACATAACGTCTAAAAGAGGCTTATAGCGGGTCTCCCTGAGGCCTCATATATCTTTAGTAACATCGAAAAGTTCTTGAATCAATCAGAAATTAGAAAGTCCCTGCTTTTCCTAGTCCTGACAGTCTTTGGACACCTTTAGTCTTGACGGTTGGAGAGTATAATGGTGATTTGAGCTCCTGGAAGCCAAATATATAACTGTATGTGTAAATAAAGTTAGGAGTGTTATCGTTAACTCATTACAGATTGACCTGCAAGGAGTGCCCCAAGCAAAAATTAGTTTTTGGGTCCCTATGGCCCACATATACATGACAGCTTCATTATTTCCCCGGACACCCAGAAACCAACTAATAATACTACCCCGCCCCAGGTTTTTCTCTGTGTCATTTTTTTGAGCACAATACTTTTAAGGTCTTTTAAATATGGTTTCTCCACAAGACCAGGGCCACAGGACTAGATTATAAAGGACCTGTCTTGGTTGATATTTGTACTTTAGTGGTGCAAGTTCCTCAACAAATGCGCAGTTGATCAAATTACGTACAACCAGCTGATATGGACTGAACCCGGGGCTTTGGGGGCCCTAAGGAAACTGGAGCCTGGTTGGCGATCCACTCTTGCTACGAGTAGCTCTCGTCAGTCTCACGTCTGTAAACTCTAATGCTGCTTTTTTAGGGCAGCGTCTTTTAATGTCTAATTTGAATGGCTAGTCACAGGTCTCCCTGCACAGTCCGTAAGGGTTTAGAAAACTGATACCTTTTTGGAAAAGTACCCAACTATTGTTTCCTTATTTCAGAAAATCTTTTCTTTTTTCCATCGGTTTACAGTAGATGCATAACTGAAGCCTTCACTTGAACGTTCAGACTTGTGACAGTAGCTGACACAGTGCTCTGCCATCCATGAAGAAAGTGCAGGAATGGGATGACTGTGAGAGGAGTGCTTGAGAGAGACATACAAGAGCAGAGACCACAAAAGACTTGGAAATATACGTCTTAACCGAGTGTACAGAACCAGAGCAGCTTGGGGAGGCTTTGTGGAATCGTAAAAAAAGAAAATCACCAGAATTTCTAGATATTACTTATGAGGTATATTTTAATCTTTTCTATGGGAATTTGCGTGTGCTGTAGGGCTGCTAAATATTGTACTTCATACCCAGATAAAAAGAAACATTAGAGCAGCAACAAAACCAAAATCACAATGAAACTACATTATTTAAGAAATGCAACCATACACTGTAGCCTATATTAATGTATATACACTGACTATGTAAATTAATTCTTTCTATCTTCCCCAAAAAGAAGGTTGTTTCTCGGTTTGTTTTGTCAGTTTGTTTTGACAAGGATGTTGAGACTGAGCTGTGCTGTCTTTTAAGCAGGTGACTTAAACTACGGGACTGTCTCTGCTGGAGATGATGTTTACTCTGCAGAGTCGTGCATTTCTTAAATGTCAGTGTTTCTTTGTTGATGAAGTCAGCCTCCTTCCCTTGTGTCACTTAGTTGCCGAATGTTCTTTTGTGCCTGATTCCTGTTTTTTATAGACTATTTCTTGCTCCAATTTCTCTTGACCTCCATAATGTTGAGTGGTGTGTTTTTCTCAGATCTTGTTTTTAATCATCGTAGTTGGACAAGCTGAACTCAGAGAAGTGGGTTTGCGAATTCCCTCCTGCTGCTTGATATGAATAACTGTCAGTGTTTACCAAATTTCTGTTTCAAAATTCCTATTTGTATGCTCCCATGTATTTGGGCTAATTTCATACAAAGGACAGAATATTTTCTTCTAAGGTATTCCTTAATCAAATCATCATCCTCTTCTTCAACAAACAAAGTGTTATCTTTCAGTATCTCTTTGTGACAGGCACTGCTTTATGCCCAAATTCATTTTAAGACAAAGCCATCTGGAGGTGTGTGACTGTGAGGAATGATGGCCAGGTCCCTCGTGTCCTTTATAGCTAAAGTTTTTTTCATATGAATAAAAGTCTCCAACTTGCAGAAGAATGCACCCTGCACCTGTGTCACCTGTGGTTTTGGCACATCCCTGCCAAACAACACACCAGATGCATCAGTGATGAGTATGCAAAAATATGCATGCCCAACTTTCCACACAAAGACTGATATTTACACATGTAATTTGGGGATTTATCTTTTTGGCAAATCATCCTGTAGAGTTCCAAACAACATCCTCCTTTCTGAACATTATTTTATTTTTGTGTACATGCATTTTTTTAAAACAATAATTCACATATATTCATAAAGTTAACTTATTCCGAAGTATAAATGAAATATGCCAAACTCTGGCGGTGCTGTAGTGCAAGTAAAGAATCAGTAAGTGTAGAATTGTTGGCTTTTTCTGCGTGTTTTTCACAACAGAATCTTGCATTTACATTGTACGGTTTCATTGACCCAGCACCAAAACAATGAAAGTAGACGCATTTTTAATGAAGTTAAATGTTCAAATGATATAAACATCTCATAGTGCCAACCACAACCAACTGACTGATACATTAGAGGCTTTCCATTAGGAAAAAAACATGATAAGGAGAATAAAATCAATGACAGAGGATAATGATTATCATCAGGGGCTGCAAATGATCTTCAGACACACACTATCTTTAAATTACACCTGTTAAATTGTTGATCTGTACGTAACAATGTTTATCTGTATGGTCCATGTTAAATAAACAAATAAATGAACTACAGGCCGTGCGATGGGATCACACCAGCCCGCGACACCCTTCAACATACCGACGTTGTACTCATGGGTCGGACCGCACCCGTCTTCCAACTCGGCATTCATTCTAATCTCGGCTACACACCTGTAAAGTTTTGTGGGCTGAGTCTTGCAGGGTTGTGATGCGATAGCGGTGACAGAAAGACAGACACGCAGACATATAACGGCTGTGAAATTACTCAAAACTGCCTCTGTGGTAGTTCCCGCTACACTAGATGTCTCCCGGACCACATTTTGCCACGATGTTACACACATACACACACACACACACACACACACACACACACACAGACAGACAGACTCACAGGGTGAAAACATTACGAGCCATACTGTCACGCCTGGTAATGAATACCCTGGTTCTTCTCTCTAGTTTGCCAGCCACTTGTTACTGAGAGGTGACAAGTGGCTGTTCGACGTCTGGGCCCCTCAGGCCTAACGAAGAGGAGCTTTGACAGTATTTTAACCGGGAGTCTGAGCCTCCAGTCATTGAAACCCCTCTGGAATGATGCGGTTCAAAGTGACAGAACGAGGATCAGTTCACATACATAGCTGGCAATGTTGTATACCTGTTGGATATGTTACTTGTGACTTCTACAAAATAGTTCAAACATCAACAACTAATTGTAAACGATGGCCGTGAATGAGCTAGATGTATGGATCCCCCTCGTGTCTGATACCAATCTTGATGCTGATTCGATGGTCTGCGGAGGTTGTGGAGAGTGCCAACAATCCTGGACCACTTCGGACCCCCCTGAAATGCAGTGGATTTTGATTGGCTGAAGAGCAAAGGCGAGCCTGGGCTTCCTCACGATTCAGACTAGCTATCTTTGTCACATTAGTAAGAAGATGAATGTGTTTTCTCTAAAGAAAAACAAAACAAAACAAACAAAAAAATGCACAAAAAAGAAAAGAAAACAAAAGAAAACAAAAGAAAAAACACAGATCACAGATCCAATCCAGCATGGAACCTGGACATGCAAAGACAAAACTTTATCAATTAAACAATCTATTAATACAACGTAACACAAACAAGGTATTACTGTAGGCATTACATTGAACCCTGACACAGGATAGAAAACACTAAATGTTATTATACATTCAATAATATTCTAAGGTCTTGACCTTACTTTGTAAAGTGCCTTGAGATAATGTATGTTATATATGTAAGATTTGGCCCAATATAAATACAACTGAATTGAATTGAACTGAATTAATGTAACTTGCTCTCTGGCTTATTCCTGGCCGCCCTAAACCCTGATTACACCGAAGACAGTCGTGCCTCGGTACAGATTTAGGTGAAGGGTTGAGCAGATTTAATTACGGTAGGTATTATATTATGTTAAGTGCACTTTTGCTAAAATCCTAACTACGCCCACCCGTGTCATCTCTTTATATTTCCTTTAAAAAAAAAGGTTTTCCATTCGTTTTTTTAAAGCTGTAACAGATCGAGCATCTCTCGTCTCAGGTAACCTGGCGCATCGGTTTTGACCGACTTCAAATGGGATGCGTCGTTTCAATGTCGTGCCCGTTTCTTCGCCACTTTCTCCTTGAGTGTCTCTCTCAATGAGTGAAACGGCGCCCCCCTGGGTTGCAACGCCTGTCAACGTCGCCAGTCCGTGTGGTCAGAGAGGGCATCGCACTCTGAAAGTCTGAGCGGTCCGGTGGAGTCAACGCCAAGTGCACTTGCCAACTTCAGATTAAAACACACAACAACAACAACAGCAACAAAAAAACAAAACAAAAACAAATTCAAAAACAAAAAAAAACAGTTCCTCTCGCGGACACTGTCATGCTCCTTTCCGTAACTCGCCGATGAAGTGGACACAGCACGAAAAGAGGAAAACTGTAAAGTGAGCATCACAACAAGCAATGGAAAGTTAGCAATGTAACCCTGAATAAAACAACCGGGAGTTAGCTTGTTTTCCTGCTGCTAATGCTGCCATGTTTTTGTAAGAGTAGACGACTAGCAGGGATGGAAGTAGGAGATGAGGCACTAATGTCTACAAAAAAAAAAAGAAAGGAAAATTACTACCACAAAAGGAAGTGGGACACCACACATTATGGATATGGACAAATTCAGATCCATGTAAGAAAGGAAAATG
Source organism: Xiphias gladius (assembly GCF_016859285.1). NCBI lineage: Eukaryota > Metazoa > Chordata > Actinopteri > Istiophoriformes > Xiphiidae > Xiphias > Xiphias gladius. The sequence continues at coordinate 18,571,932 of NC_053419.1, read as the reverse complement.
AACTTCTTCCTCAAATAAGGTGAGTCAAATACACCCCCTGCCTGTCTTTTTGTCTGTTCCTTTGCTCTCTGGTCCTTTTCCCTGATGGTTAAATGTCCCACCGTGGCTGTGTGTATTCAGCTACTTGCTGTGTTGAGGCTTTGAAGGTTATATCATGTGCTGTGCCTTGAAACTGAAGCTGTTGTATTGTTGCAGCTCTCCACATATTCAGTAGGGACAGAGTCTGCCGAGGCTTGGAATAATGTGGAATTTCCTTTCCCAATTTTGCAGTTCCTGTATTGTTTTTCAGTCACCTGTTGATTGCCAGTGACAGTGACAGTGGCCTCTGCAGAGGGTATTGCAGTTGTGTGTAAGAATTTCTCCATTCTTGTTTTTGTTTTTAAGCAGTGCTGCTTAATAGGGAGCTAGGATATACTGTAGGTTTTATTTTCTGTACAGTATGCTGAAGATATAGATAAAATTGTGTTAAGTCATGTGTGTGATACACGCGTTGATGCTTTTTGACATGAACACATTTTTAATCTGGGCATGCTTTTAGTGTTCTTTTAATGGTCTTTTGATGCACTTTTTATTATTCAGCATCGATTTGTGCCTTTATCAGAGTGTAGGCTTTGTAGTATGTTTGTAAGCTAAGATGACACTTAAGAACATAAAGACATAGATAAGAAATGTGTAAAGATAATGTGTAAAATAAAATGTTAGCCATCATAATAGCTTTGCAGAGTTGTAAAATCCTGTCTCAGAGTATTATAAACCGTTGCGCAGTGATTTGGCAGCTAATAAGCCTTCAAACTCATAGATCTGTTACTCAAACTGAATTTCCTGGATCCTGTTTCATATGTCACTGGTATCTGAATTAACATGCCCCACCAATGCCCTTGCGTTGTTTTAACGCAGGGCTGTTTTCGGTCTTAATGAATGCCAACCTGCATATATATTTTCACAAGTCTGGGTAGTTTACAAACCTCAGTAAAAAATTACAGATGTCAGATTATGATTTTTGAAAAGCAGATACATCACTGTTTTCATAAATGTGCATCTTTATACATCTTCATAGCACTTGGTGCTCATCAGGGATTCATCCTCACAATTTACATGTAGACACAGTTTGACACTAATCTGCAGCTTCATTCAGTATGTGTCTGAAACTCCCTTCTCAATCGATAAAAGTTTGATCAAGCCAACCGTTCCACATTCTGTTTTGAGTCCTGTCAAATGACTGTGGAAGAAAATGCTACTGTTAATTTACTCAATACCCAAAAGAAGCTTTCAATGGTGCATATACTCTGCTGTCATATTAAAATGCAAAGACACAATTTCCGATGTAGGAATATTATCTTTATATAAACTAATCAAATCTGTAAAGTTTGGTCTGCTGAAATTTCCAGACACATTAGATTGCAGAGGTACTACTCCAAAACAAACTTAATTTGCCGCCTGAAAGCATGCAGAAACTCCCTAAACGCTCCGCAGAAATTACCAATACATCAAGTAAGAAGTAAAGTAAAAAAGATCCGTCTCACTCCACACAAATTATGTCTGTGACAGTAATCTTTAAAAATGCAAAGAAATTCGACAGAGACACTAGTATCATAGAAAATTCCATGAAAATCATTGCAGATGTTACTACAGACAAATGTTTAAACATTGTTAGAAGTTGTATTCATGAGCTTCAAGCCACTGGCATCCAGTCACACATCTCCATGCAGCCGTATGTCTGCAGAAGCAGCTGAAAGGGCAGACATCCCAGCCCTAAGTTTTACAACTGGCATTTGGAGTTCTGCTGTCAGCCCCACTGGTGCCCTGAGCCTGACAGCTTAGTGAATTGACAAAGATTTCATTTTTTGGCCAGAAGCACAGGCGTTTTGAGGGTTACATACTGCACAGCGGCAGCCGTTTTTCAGACATATGCAAACATGTTTGAAATATGGCATCCTGATACCTCAGAAGGGCATGTGGTGGTAAAGGACAGAGTGAGAAACAAGGCAAAGGCAATGGAAGACAGCCAAACTAAGGCCCACTGTAAGCACTCCTTACTTGCTTATTCAACAAACAACCTACAAACTTTGCACACAAATAGCTGTCACCTTGAAGGTTCCGGAAGGATGTAACAACAAGGTGGAACAGTGTACATTACATAGGGAAGGCATTTTTAGAGCAAATATAAACTGTAGTTTCATATGGAGCACACTGTAACCTACCACTCAGCGGGAAAGCATGGATTATTTGACCAGAATCTCTTCATGAACTTTTGCTTTAAGTAAATAATGAAGACAATTAGTTCATGTGATGCATCTTTAGCAGGTGTTACTTAGTGAAGGAGGGTGAAACAGTCTGAATAGAGATGGAAGCCAAGAGCCGCTAATACAAAAGCTGTTAATACATTTGAAGAAATTCAAATGGACTGATGTTGGTGAATTGTACAGCAGCTGTGCTTGATCTGAGGTGGAAGGGTCATAACAAAAGCCCAGATTGTGTTTCGAACAAAATGATTTGATGGAAATGCTGGCCAGTGAGGGAAGTGGAGGGTTCTGAGTGTGAATGCATCCGAGAAGCGTTCGAGATGGATTTCAATCCTTGGGAAGTTGTTTGAGGCGCATTTGAGCCAGATGTTGAAAAGGTTGAAACACATTTGTCTTTTCAAGACTCTTACATAACCTGAACTCGTCGTGTAATCTATGACTCTGAGTTCGCTGTGGAAATACCTTCCAAAAGGTCTGTTGCCTATGATAGTTACACTGAAACTACAATGAAATTGACTGTTGCTCTCCTTACATCATTACAGTGACAGGTTGGCAAAAAAACACCGACAAAACGGCTCCAGCAATGTCATACTACATACAAGGCACACCAAGCTGTTGTCACATTTATCTGACCCCTGTCACAACCCCAGTGCTGCGCGTTCACAGCAAATTTGAGGGTACGTGAACATCTGCACAGACCCTCACATACACCCTCTGATGAAAAAATTTAAGTCACTCAGTCCTTAGCGGATTCTAGTGATTCTAGCCTTTGTCTGTCTGCCCCTAGTGTTTGTTAGGAGTCGTGCCTATTTCTACAGATGACATGGTGAACCAGTACGTCACTGTCCTCTCTGCCGTGCTTCTTGACTCTGTAGCCTGCTGTGTTTCTGTGACACTGTGGATCCTTGTGAATTTGTCCTGATTTTTACTGTATTTGTGTTGGTGGGTTTACTATTGTGACACTCATTAGCATTATTCTTATTTTAATTTTTTATTATATTTTTGGCATTTCTGCTATATCGTATAGGGATAGTTGAGAGAGACATAAATGGCAGGGTGAGAGAGGGAGATGACGTGCAGGAAAGGGCCCGGGCCAGACTTGAACCAGGGCTGCTGCTGATAAATGGTACGTGCTCTACTAGGCGAGCTACCGGGGTTTCCCATCGACATTCACTTTTATGCAATATTCTGTTTTTATCTAATAAACTTTTTATGCAATTGTTGGATCAGTTTTCTTCACCTTAAAGTTATTGGTATTCATGGTGGCGATTCTGTCTTATGGATTTAAACTTACCCTTCAGGGGAGTGTGTGCTGCCGGCTTTTGCCCAGCACTTCTGTGTGTCTGGCAACGCTTCTGGGTATCTTTAGAGATTTCTTTTAGCTCAGCCTCAGGCTCGACGCGTCGGGTAGACACCTTATCAAAATGAGTGATGGGAAGTTGACCACTTAACGGGGAGCAGAGTGGGTCTACGCTCTGCTGACTTTAGGCACAGAGTTGCACGATGTATATTTAATTTAATCAAAATATAACTTCAGTTTCCATTTGTAATTATTGTGAGTGTGTTTCTTTTAGAGGAACACCTCAGTCAGATCTGTGTGTGTCCATTTGAGTGTTCATGTGAAAATAGCCCTGGCTAAGGGAAATGCAATGTTTGCACTATGCAACTGTCAATGTCAAACCTTTAACACCAACTGGAGGCTGTTACATCCGCATACTAGGTGGTGGCCTGGTGAGGCATAAATTATTCATCATATTAATGCAGTTTCATTCAGTGATTTTCACCACTATGGCGTTGTTTTAAAGTATAGTTTCATATAAATATAGTTTCAGTTTCCACTCATAACAACTTCACCTATAGTATCATATCCCTGCACCTGACTTGTTTCATTGTGATTACAAAGAAACAAGTGGGATGCTGGGGATTTATTTTAGGGGTTTTAATGTTGGTAGTTCTGATTCTTTTCTTTTTGGTAATGGAAAAGATTATGCACGTAACTGTTCTGGAGAAATTATATTGACTCTATCAAAGGGATTTCTCCTGAATGACAGCTAAAAGAATAAGGGATTTCAGTATCCACATCTTTGCACAATCTCCTTCAGGAGAGTCTATTTCATATGCACAAAAAACATTTCTTCCCTTTCATCAGTATTGATTTACATTATGCAAGTTATTTAACAGAAAGAGCAGTGTGTAAGGATATTGATTATTAAATAAATGTGAACCAGAGATAGAAAATCCACCTAGCCAATACATACATTTTGACTATATATATATATATATATATATATGTGTATATATATGTATATATATATATATATATGTGTATATATATGTATATATATATATATATATATGTGTATATATATGTATAGATATACACGAAATATTCAGCATCTAGTCGAACATCAAACTAAATAAATAAACACATTTAAATAAAAAATAATAAGGCTTTCATAAAATCAATTATACATTTCTTGAAACACAACTTTTAGAACAGCTTCACAGATTTTACTACCTAAAAATAATTACAGATTAAATCCCATCGATGTCATTATATATATATATACATATATACATATATGATCAGAACGGAGGGGGTTGAACTACCAGAAGGCAGCATTGCAGATATTCAGGACAGCTACAAATACCTTGGGATCCCACAGGCATCAGATACCCCGCTGGTATAATAAGCTGGCCAAAGAAGGATATAGAGGCTACTGATGAAGAAGTGGCTGATATCAAGAAATCCTACCAGTGGCTGGAAAAGGCTGGACTGATGTACAGCACAGAAGCACTAATCATGGCAGCACAAGAACAGGCACTCAGTACAAGATAAATAGAGGCAGGGATCTACCACACATGACAGGACCCCAGGTGCAGGCTGTGCACAGATTCTCCTGAGACAGTTCAGCACATAGTACCAGGGTGTAAGATGGAGGCAAGAACAGCATACATGGAGCGCCATAACCAAGTGACTGGCATAGTGTACAGGAACATCTGCACTGAGTATAGGTGGGAGGTCCCAAGGTCACGATGGAAGACACCTCCTAAGGTGGTTGAGAATGACCAAGCCAAGCTCCCGTGGGACTTCCAGATCCAGACTGACAAACTGGTGATGGCTAACCAACCGGACATCGTGTGGATCGACAAACAACAGAAGAAGGCACTAGTGATAGACGTAGCGATCCCAAGCGACAGCAACATCAAGAAGAAGGAACATGAGAAGATTGAAAAATACCAAGGGCTGAAAGAGGAGCTAGAAAAGATGTGGGGAGTAAAGGCAACAGTGGTGCCAGTGGTAATTGGAGTGCTGGGTGCTGTGACCCACAAATTGGGAGAATGGCTCCAGCAGATTCCGGGTACAACATCTGAAGTCTCTGTCCAGAAGGGCGCAGTCCTAAGAACAGCTAAGATACTGCGCAGAACCCTCAAACTCCCAGGCCTCTGGTAGAGGACCCGAGCTCGAGGAAGACACACCACCACCCCCCATGGGAGGGGGGGTGAGTGGGAGATTGTTTTTAAAATATATATTATATTATATTATATTATATTATATTATATTATATTATATTATATTATATTATATTATATTATATTATATTATATTATATTATATTATATTATATTATATTATATTATATTATATTATATTATATTATATTATATTATATTATATTATATATGACTTCGATGGGATTTTATCTGTAATTATTTTTAGGTAGTTGTGAAAATCTGTGAAGCTGTTCTAAAGGTTGTGTTTGAAGAAATGTATAATTGATTTTATGAAAGCCTTCAGTATTTTTTATCTAAATGTGTTTATTTATTTAGTTGGATGTTTGACTAGATGCTGTATATTTTGTACTGTACTCATCACAAAATCAAAAAAGTATTTTCTTCTTTTCGTCTTTCTCTTTATTTTGTTGTTTTGACTTTTTCAAAGGGCCGTGACGTTTAACTACAGTCAGATGGCAGTGGATCAGCTGCACAGGAGTGGCACACAGCCTTTTAACAGCACAATAGTCACAGCACAATAGTCACAGCACTATTGTGACTAACCAGCTATTGTTGAGTGTTTTGAAAAGATCATGGAGTCTCAGCGACAAGAGGTTATTTTAGAGACTTAGAACCACAGACTATGTAAATATTGACATCATCGTTACACATGGTCTTACCTGAGTGTAATAGTTTGGTTGTGCATTATTAAACGTATGGACTCTCTCAAAAGAAGCAGCCATTTCACTGTACAAATGTGCCTCAGAAACATTTCTCATATGTCAGTAATGATGTTTATTCTTGCGGGTAGTTGTGATGTTGACTACAGATGTGTGACCCGTAGATGAGGTCCAGGGCAGGAAGGACGGCATCATTATGTCCTGTATCCGTTAGAGGAGAGATTGAGGTAACCTAAACCTGTTTGTTACCTCTGCCAAAGAGGTTATTTTTTCACCCTTGTCCGTTTGTTGCCTTGTGGTTTTTTTTTTTGTTTTTTTTCTTTAGTGGCTGCTGAACCGTTTTGCACCAAACTTGGTGGAGGGCTGGGTCATGGTCCAAGGCAGAATCCATTAAAATTTTGCTGTGGCTCTGGTTAAAAGTGCAGATCCAGAATTTTTTTAACACTTTCCTTTACATTGCGAGAGAGGCCATTTTTCACCTTGGCGTACCTGATTTGAGACATTGTAAAGTTAAAAGTCAAGTGTATGATTTAACGCATTTTCCCAAAGTTTTCTAGTAATCAATGGTTTAATGTGGTTCAATATAACCATAACATCAGACAAATGTTGACCGTATAATCATTTGTGTGAAGTCAAGCTAGATGTAATAGAGTAGTGATGTTTTTTCTAGGGAAGCACTGATCCAATCTGTTGGTTGGTATAGGCTCCAAAACTGAACTTATTAAGAGAATCGAGCATCAACCAGTAATGACGATCCAAAATATTTTCTGTTTTACTCCGCCCATTTTCTGCATTCTCTGATAATTCTGATGTGTTCAGCTACCGCTGTTTCTTACGACTTCCTGCATGTACTTCAAAGGCCGTGGTAGGTGTCACTTTTTGTTTGAAAGTCACTTTGAACTATTGCATGGACAAAGTAACAGTGGATTTTATTACATGTTTAACAAAGCTCGATTAGGGAGAGTGGCTCATAAAATGAGAACTGACATATGACACATCGTATTAAAAGAAAACCTTTAGCAACAGCAGCAAAAGAAGAACAGGATGGAGGAGCTCTGTAAAATGCTGGTTTAGCAGGTCGGTTTTGGTTTATGAGAAAAAGACAAAATACAGAGCCATACAGGTGAATTGGTTGGTTGGACTTGGTACTAGAGCTGCAGAAGCATGAAATGAAGCTGAACAACACTCCTCGCCTCAGCTGTTCTGTGGGCACACACAGGCTTGATCACCGTTACTCTGTTATTACACTGTTTACTCACTGTAGCTCGGCACTGTTTGTATGTATCTGTACACAACACTAGTACTCCTGTAGCACAAGATGTGTACGCCACATGTAAAAGACAAGTTGAATGTGATTGTGTGTTTGCCCTCAGGTGTTGTTGTTAACCAGTTTATGCACCATAATGTAGCATCTCATGAACTGTTTTGAAGAATTTCATTAAAATATGCATAAACCGAAACCAGGATCATGGTGTATGAACATCTCCACTTCTAGTTAAGAAGCTGCATTTTACAGTTTGCAGCCTGTTACCTTATAATGATCCCAGTAAGTTGAATGCGGTGAGTTATACATATTTTAAATGTGGTCTAAAAAAAAAAAAAAAAAAGCACTCATATTGGATGGGTACTCAGTGTCAGCAGATTCCCTAGTATAGGTATAATATATATACTTACATTAGTAGAGAAGAAACTGATCCGAGTTCTCGGGGATGTAATGATTGAGGCAGAGATGTCAGTGTACAAACAGAGATGTGAAACATGTGACTGAGTCCATGCTACCTTCCCAAAAGCCACAAGGAGCTCAGTCAGGTTTCTTCCAGAGGGATTGTGTCTACGGCTAACCCTATATGTTTTTATGAAAGACGGTGAAACATGAGATCGCTTCCAGTGAAGCCCAGGAGAATAACGCGACCCTAGAAGAAATCAGGTCATGTACGGGAGATGGTAGGGCTGTACAAAGTATGACTGGCAGAAACCCATGGGCACACATGGCGAAGGTAACAGGTCTTGTGTATCCCCAAGACAAAGGATGTCTGAAAAAGGAAGTCTTAGGGCAATCAGACGTGGGACCCATGTGCAATCCACAGCCTGAGAATAATCCAAACAGGAGGCAGCGGTACAGCTGGGAAAACAGCAGTAACAGAGATGACAGGGACAAATAGAGACATTTCTCACAAAACTCCAAGACACATTCATCAGGCTGCAGGAGGCCAAAGACAATCTTATTCAGCGGCTGTTCTCCCACATCTCTGATCTCTTTCACAGACACACACAGAACCAGTGTTGGCAGGTGCTACAGTCTACCTTTATAAGTTAATTTATGAGATAAGATTATAAATGTTATGCTCGTGCTATGGCTGTGACAGTATGTACTTCTGTATCAGCAGTACTTTGTCCTGCTCTCTATCTCCTTATTGTAATAAACACGGCTGGGTTGTCTCACAGTATGACCACTTTGAAATTTACTTAATCGACGACTCACTCCCTGTAAAGAGCTAAAAAGATAAAACATGTAGAGATGATTTAGAGCTTCTTTTACACTCATTATTCAGCAATTCAAAGGTGAGATAAAAAAAAGAGGAGCTTCATGTTCAGAGAGTTTACTCTCATTCATTTTTTATATATCGCCAGGTTCATCTCAAACCAGCAAAGCACAGTGTTGCTCCATTTTAATTTAATTAGGTAGGTTGATCTGATTATTCACTTAATACTGTAGTAAATAGTAATGATAAAATTATTGACAGTTTTGTCTTGAGTAATGGCACCATTCGGCAGTTCCAAACTTAGATTTTATCTTGAAAAAGTAAACAGCATGAGTTTATCTTGATTAACAATGTATTAATGGAATATGGAATGGCACGGATTATTTTGTACCATGAAGCCACTAACTAGAAAAATTGTGTGTATTGTTGTAAATTCACAAAATCTCAAATTAAATAGACTATATGTATGATATTCCTCTTACAAGCATCCTGTAGCTTTAATGTTTTTGAAAGTGTTCCTTTTTTCATTGAAATTCAATCTGAATTCAATTGTACTGTGGCTAAGAGATCTGAGTGCACCGCAACTTAAGAAATGGATGCAAATAAACAAAACACAAGAAAATGAAGAACATCTTCACCACTTTGACAGCACGTGTCACATTTACAGAAAATGTGCTAGAAAAGCAAATTAAGACACAAGTTCACCAATTTGACTAGACATACAAAAATAAGCAGTGCACAAATACAAAAAAAAAAAACAACACAGAAAGGCTGCAAGTCGCAAAGAACATTGGAACTAAGTGAAAGCACAATAGAAGTTTCCACGGGACACTACAAACTGAACACACTAGTAACTAGTAGATGGCTAATGCTAGTATGTTTAATAGCATTATCCTTTTACCTTAGTAGAATTTTTTTTGAACAGCATTGATAAGTGGTTTATGTTTCAGTGATGAGTTTTGAGTGTCCCCCTGGAAATTTCCACTGTGTCATGTCATGTTGTGTGTAACGTTTGCTTTTATTTTCTTTATTTGTTTTCCTTTTATTTATTTTTGCGACATATGTAATGACAAATTAGCAAATGTCTTTCCTGATTTGGTTGTGGTTTATTTATTTTCGGGTTTCATTATGTTTACTATTTTTAGCAATGTATGTGTTGTCAAATTGTTTATGATATTTTCTTCCTTCGCTTGTGTTTTCTTGTGTTTTTTAGTTCCACATTTTGGGATTTTATGAAAAAACCTTAGTCACTGCACCCAGCAGCTGTTTGCCGAGAAAACGTTTCATATGCAACTCTCCCCATCAAATCACAAATTTGACATTTTCACATTTCTGTTTCTGTAATGATTAAACAAACAAGGTGCGTGTTAATTAGTGAGTTCTAGAGATTCTGATAGGTGTGTTTTAAGATTTTGGATGGAGCCGGGTGAGCTGTTTCCCGCTGCTTCCAGTCTTTATGCAAAGCCAAGCAAATTGTCTCCTGTTTGTAGCTTCATACCTAACGTATGGGCATAAAAGTAGTATCAGTATTCTCATCAACCAACACTCGGCAAGAAGAGCGAATAGGCGTATTTCCCAAAATGTTAAACTTTTCCGTAAACTTGGCATCATTTCAGTTTTCTATTTTTAGAACATAGCACATTTACAAGAATGAATTAGCCTATTTCAGCAGATGTACTTCTCTCATATTTCATGTGATGGATCTTATATTCATCTAAACTGAATCTTGTTTTCCTTGGTCACAAGTGGGGTGTTTGTACTGTGTGTAAACAACATACTACAGTCAATCATTAATGCATACAATGTACTGCAATGCATTTTCCTCTGGTTACAAGTACTACCTGCTCCCTGATCGATGGTGAAATGTGTTCCTTTATATCATTTCTAGGTGTTCTACATTCATAAACAATTCCCTCCCAAGTCTCAGTTCTTGACACCATTCAGGCTCAGAGGGGATGAGCCCTACACACAGAATAGCTAATACAGCTACCACCAGCTCAGAAATAGGGGAGTAATACCAGAATCCTTGTCTTGTCATTTCTCACAGGCTTAGTCTTGCTTTTATCTTTGATGTACACTGTATCCTTGTGCAATACGGCATTCGTGTCTCTTTATCCGCTGTGTACCTGGGATGACTCAGCAATAGAACATTTCTCAGTGAAATGATGTTGAAGTTTTTGCTAGGGAAAAAAACTTGAGGGACATTTATGCTAAAGCCTTGTAAATATCTGCGATCTCAGGGAGAGTTAACCATGAGAAAATCTGGCCTCAGGATCAGTCACTCTGTCTCTTAGGACATCTCCACTGTTTTATATTATGGAAAAATATTTTTTGATTAGCCCATTATCTGTGGTGCATCTGCAAGTGACATTTTCAGATATAAAAGCTCTTTGCAACTTTTATCAGAGTAAAATAATTTATATTCTCTGAACAGCAAAGCAGTTCTTTGTGATTGTCAGACAGGCTGTTGGATTTCAAATTGGAATAATCCATTTGTAATAATGAGCATTCAACAACATGTCCAAAGTGACTCAAGTAGATCAAATGGTTGACTTGGATTGATGGTTCATTTGCTCGATCTGTCTTTTTTTCACCCCACTGTAAAAAAGTTGTTAACAGCATGTAATCATGGACACTTGATTGAAAGGAAAAAAGTGCAAGCAAGAAGGCAAATAACAGTCATATTTACTGCAAAGTTTACACTCAGTGTAATAAAATGCTCATTTGGAATAGTTGTAAATGTCATTTTTTATAATTTATTGTAACTCCGAACAAAAATAATTTCTACAAAAAATAGTCAAATAATGTCATATAATATTGATACGTGGTTGATATCTTTTCTCTCTCTTTTAGATTTCTGATAAGTTTAATTCTCTTAAATTCTGTTTCCTGAATACTGTGTGAAGATTAAATCTCGCTAAGTGTGGCAACAATCACTCATTCCTATAACAACCATAATAGTGACTAAATTTTTATAATTCATAACCCCCTTGATATTATATTATATGTATAATCTCAGCGACTGTTAGTGGGCACATGAGATACAATGATTGAAGATATAATTTTTTTTTAAAAAATGCAGCAGAAATAGAATAAATGTCAAATCAAGTCTCATCTTTTGAGAAGAAATGAAACCTGGTTAATATACTATGTAGGCCTCAGCAGCAGGATCAAATGTGCACCTCGCCTCCCGACCCATTCGTCGTGTCAACATGTCTCATCCTCTCACCGGGTCTGACCACTCACACATATTGGCCGTCAGTCTAATGGAGGTGAGGTCCTTAACTCAACCAAGAAAACAAAGAAAAAAAAAAAAAAAGGTCTTTGTGGTTACAACAGCCATTCCCTTTGAAGTGAAACAGTGGTGATTTAAGTGTTTTGTTTATGCTTTTTGGTTTGACGCACATTGCTCCAGCTCAGGAATAAAGGGAACAGTGGTTGGTATTTTTTTTTTTTTTCCCCTTCGTCTGCATCGCTTTTCTCTGAGGTCATTCCCCTTTTCTCTCTGTTTGTCCTTCTTCTCACGCCTGAGCACACACTCAGTATCATAACAGTCCTGTGAGAGGTGTGTGTGTGTGTGTGTGTGTGTGTGTGTGCGTGCGTGCGTGCGTGCGTGTGTGTGTGTGTGTGTGTTTATGTATGTTTTTGAAAGCAGACTGGGGATGGTAAGTGTTGTGTGAGTGTGTGCTCTTTTGTGAGTGCAGTGGTGAGTCTTCATTGGGTCCATGACTGGGGCGACCCTAACTACTCTGGGTTTCCCTCACGTACACACACATATACACACGCTCCTTGGTCTGAGGGGGGGTTTTGTGGTTCAGTGGGGAGTTAACATGGCCAGCAGTAGGGCTAGCAGAGTGCAGAGCAGCAGGCTGGCTGTGGAGAGGTGCGGCGAAGAGGCGGCGTTGCAGTCCTTGCCCGCCTCGCAGCGGGATTGTTGGCACAGTACCCCCTTAAACTCCGGAGGACAGATGCACTTCTGGTTCTGGTAGCACGTTCCTCCGTTCTGGCACAGGAGCATCTCTTCATCACAAATGTTAGCTGTGAGTGGAGATGAAGGCAGACAGAGAGAGCAGCAGAGGGAGAAGTAGTGAAAAGGTGGAGAGTGAAGGAATTGCAGAGGTACGGAGAATGAGTTGGGAATAAAGAGGCGCAGCAGAGTGACAGGTGGTAAAAGGATTGTGGGGGAGTCAAGACCACAAAGACGAAAGAAAGATGTATGGCAAAGTGAAAGTCAGGTTGGGGAGGATAATGAGGGGCGATGTTGGAAAAAGCACGATGGGAAACAGCGATGTGGGGGCAGGAGAAGAATTTAGGGCAGAAAGAACAAAGTAGAAAAAAAAGCAGGAGGAAGGAAAGCGCAAGATAAATTCTCCAGTCTTTACTCTGGGAAAATAACAGGTAACACTTGCCTTTTTTGTTTTTCCAGCCCATTTCCCTGTCTGTTTTTCTTGAGCCTGCGCTTTCTCAGGGTTAAGTTAAAATCATTGTCTCAAACCCAGCAGAAAATGCACTGCGTTTGTGATGTGTTACGTAATGATTGGAGAAACAAATAGCGTCATGAAACTGCTGTAAAAAGAATTAGGAAAAGCACAAAGACAGTTGTACTGCACAAGATACTCGACGTAAAAATGTTCAAAGAGGACATAAGAGGATCAGGCTTCCATGACGAGAAATAATAACATGAGATAACATTTTTATTACATCAAAGATTATTGGCTCTGTTGAAATGGAGTATGTGGAGTAAGATGTCAAACCTAAAACATACTATGCTATTATTTACTACAATGTGTCATTATTTGTAATAAATAAACCCACACTGAAAATGCAAGCGTGTGTGTGTGTGTGTGTCTGTGTGTGTGTGTCTGTGTGTGTGTCTGTGTGTGTGTCTGTGTGTGTGTGTGTGTGTGTCTGTGTGTGTGTGTGTGTGTCTGTGTGTGTTAGTGTGCAGGTGGGTGGGGAAGGTCTATTTGAGGCCCCTGACTAGATGGTAGATGGTAGAGGAAGGCGATTCCCTGTAATGGGGTTAAGGTGTGACAGGGTCATCAATTAAAGGAGCAGCTGATGCTGCTAATGAGCTACATGATGTATTCCCTCGGGAGTGAAGACAACATCCTGGTCCTCCCTGAGATGCACTCAGGAAGGACCTGGAAGCCTGCAACATCTCTTCAACCTTGGATTTTCAGACATGAACCCAACAAAAATCAGTTTCCTTATACTCACGGTAACAGCCTTGTTTCCAGTAGTAGCCCGGCAGACAGTCGTCACACTTGGCCCCCGTTGCGCCATCTTTACACTGGCAGAAGCCTGTACTGTTACACCGGTCATGAACAGAACCCATTTGGTTGCAGTTACACTCTGAAGGAAGAGAAATTGGTGGTGGAAAAAGAGGGGGAGTCGTTTAGAAATTCCTGCCTCTTGTATTTTTTTTTATTTTTTTTTTTTTTTGCGGGGGGATTTGACCTAGGGTTGAATTAAGTATAGCCAGAAAAAGTGCGCATTTGTATCAGACGACAGATTTGTCTTTGGCAGTGAAGCACTTCAGAGCTGCAGAGATTCAGACCTGAAATTAAGGCCCTTTTCAGACATTATTATTTCTGCAGGATTAGTTTTTTGTGTCAGTATCGGTGCACTATATCACATATGTTGTGAAAAATGTAATGCCGTCAGGACTAAAAACTACTTTAGTTTCATTTTACATTTCATTTTGAATGTTTTAACTACATCTCATGGATCTCATTTTTTTTTTTTTTTTTTTTTTTTTAAAGTACACCACCTCTTCAGAAAAATGCTCCCAAGATCTCCTAGAGGTTAAGGTCTTAGAACAGTCTTTCACTGGCATGGGTTTCCAAATAACAGCACCTATCATGTACAGCCTAACACACCGTGAAGAGAGTACAGTGACTCCTCTCTCATTTAAACAGAAAAATGAAATGACAGATGTCCTATGTCAGGAAGTACTGTGTATCTCAGATGTTGTTCGGGAAACTAATCCCAACTCAACAGAACAACACATTCTCTTGATCGTATGGTATCTGCTATCAAGGGTAGATAGATTAAGTTTAGGGAACACTGTGGTATTTTGAACAGTTAAAATTAAAATGTGGACCTGTCCAAACATATTTTTTCTGCTGTATTGAAATGCTAACTTTGTTCTGAGATTCACGTCACATCAGTCTGACAGATTTACCACACAAGTTTTCTACTCTTTAACACAAGATGACAATAATTATCTCTTTGGATATTTAAAAAAACAAAATAAAACAAAACAAATTTTCTTTGTGATTCCCTCCCATGTCTGCACAATATTATCATTACAAATACACATATTTATAGAAGCTGACTGATATCCAGATCTGTGCTGTTGGTAGCAGATCAGAAATGATGAAAAAACTGCAGATCTGCATATTTGCACTGCATTTGTCAGTTGACTGGGGATGAACCAGAATGTCTCTCATGACTTGATGTAAGCCGATAGCCTGTCCTTTGCTTAAACCCAAAATCAAATTAATTACTTTATTATAAGATTTTTTATAAAATATTCATAAAAGTGAAAAAGGCCAAAAGGCCCAGATAACACGACCACGGTGAAGTGGTTGATGTCCGTGTGTTTGTGGGTCATGTGCATTAATACTGGGATTGTACGTGAGCCACTGGGAGTGAATGTGTGTGGATAATGTGTAGCTGTGTAAAATGGGTGTGCAAATGGATTAGTGTTGGAGAGCACATTCTTTCTTGCTCTAGAGACGCTGGTGTGAATTGATTTTTGTTGCCATGCTCGGTGTGCCAGTGTGCTGGCAGATGACTTAATGGGGCATTATTTGTGCTGACTCCAAGGCCTGGCCCTGTGTGTTCCCCAACCATGGCAAGTTTACCCTCCAACCCCCTGCAGTCCACCTACAGATGGATCCAAATCAACACCAGATTTTCGCTCCACAGCTATGCGAACAGAGTGACCTCTTACTAGGACGTGCCCTTATTAAGGCTGAGTGTAGAAAGAGTAAATACAAACAAACCATGAATTTCACCGTCCAAAAATAGTATTTATCACCAGTACAATTTGAAAGTATTAGAGGAGTTGTATATGTGTCATTGCTTTGGCTCTCTACTCCAGTAGATTGGATTCTGAATTAGGTTTATATGTTGACTTTCAGCTTTAAGGGTGCTTGAGAGTGTTTGCATCAGTATTAAGTGAATGGGGTTGGAATTCTAAACCTTTTTACACACAAAGTAGTAGACCTAGTACGAGGACAATGCTGTAGGGTAGTGACCCTAAACATTCAAAGGGCTCATACAGTATGTCCTGACCAAGTCAGTCACCTGAGCACATTGTTGCACTTACTTAAGACTGATGATCAACTTTCATAAAACAGTTACCTATTCACATATCCAGCAGACACGACTCTTTAGCTGACGAATGCTACACTATGTTCGCCAGCTAGTTGCTAAGTGACCTTGTCTGCTGTTTTGGCTCTGGCAAGTAGTGTACAGTGGGTACACCTGGAAATTATGCTGATGAGAGTGGTGAGAGTGAACCAAAACAGAGGGGAAAAGTCACCCGCTGTAAAACCAAAACCATGTGCTGAAAGACGCTAAATGTTTGGTGAAACTGATGGGGACAGCACAGTCAGGTGATAATTCCTTTGTGTTTGTCTCTGTGAGTGACCCCTTTCATATTAAAATGGACATTTTGGCCTTTGTTAATATAAACAAGAGGCACTCAGATTGCCCTATGCCCACGATCTACATGACAAAAGAACATGTATGCTCACAGTACGAAGTAGAGTTTGTCATCAAGAATGCGAATAGAAGTTTCTAAAAAAAACAAAACGGTTTTGCCTCATTTATATGCAGATGTGTGCTGCAACGCACACCAAAATCTAATTAGACCATGTATATCTGTATTTATCTACTCCATCTTTGGTACCTGTGGTGCATGTATGAAGTTTCTACTATGTATCGTTCTTGAGTTATCGTGTTCACAGGAAAAATCAGTTTCTTCCTAATTAAGCCAATTAGCTCATAGCAAAGAATTTTCATACCAACATGTTTGTCATTGCATACGACATATCAGATATCAATTTGAAATTAGCTTGAAGTTTTAAGGAGTTACTGCAATTTCTGGAAAATCTGTATTCCTGTTACTCGTCAATATGCAAAATCTATGCAGAAAGGTTCTCCAAAATTTAATCAGATCATCTTCTCCATGTGAGGTACCTGCGGTGTGAGTGTAAAGTTTCTACTGTGTATTGTTCTTGAGTTATTGTCTTCAGAGTCACAGATAACAGCATGATGACATAATGTCCTGCATGCCATATACCATGGTGGCGGGACTTAAACATTTTGATTAGCGCAGCTTTAAGTTTAAGGTTAATATCACCATTACTTTTTTGTTAACTAATTAGAGGAGAATTTATAACAATTCCTTAACTGTTTAATCCGCTCGGATAGACACACTCAGTTTGAATCTGACAGTTATTTAATCTCATATTCATTGTTTCTTTTCTAAGCCAATGTGCTGGAGTGCAGCGCAACAAAATATGCAATATACAAATAAACAAAACAAAAATATGTTTCCTAAAAAAAAGTATGTGTTAAAATTCCACTAGTAGACTACCCCGATGAGTTCATGTGTAGTTTAAAAAAACATCCGATTGGGTGCTTGAATTTTCCAGGCATTAACAAGCAGTAACAGCCAGCATATCCTTTTCTGTCAATGACACAGAACACGCACTGTACCAAAGGACCGACACACACAGCATCGCCCCCCACACACACTGACTGTGACTCTGTAGACTGACCGATGCAGACGCTCTCATCATCCAGTTCAGCAGAGGCGTTGCGGAAGTATCCCAGTCTGCAGTGTTGGCAGTTCTGGCCCCTGGTGTTGTGCTTGCAGCTGACGCACGTGACAATTTTCAAGTATTCGATGTAGCTGCAGCGGTTGGAGTGGCCGTAGCACTCACAGTCTAAAATAAAAGAGACAGATTTAAGCTCCTTTCTCAGGGGGAAGATAGTTATACATTTTTATGTTAAACTGAAAATTTAAATGTTGAAAAATTGAAATAGGACAGTATTTTTTAAGCTGTTACATTCCCCTGGGATTCGTAGATGACAGTAGGAAATGATAAATGACTTGCACTAACAGATATTTCTCAAAGTTTTAGTTTTAGACGTCAATGAACAAATGAATGAGTGTGTGTGTGTTTTATGACTTGCCTCTCTGGCTCTATATTGGTTCAATAAAAGCAGACCACTCCCTCTCCATTACTACATTCACAGGTTTGCTGAGTCTGCTTCGCTGTGCTGCACTGATTACTGATGGGAATTCCACTATAGTGTGTGTGTCTGTGTGTGTGTGTGTGCGTGCATGCGTGCGTGCCTTCGTTAGTGCGTGTGTGTGTGTGTGTGTGTGTGTGTGTGTGTGTGTGTATGTGTGTGCAAGTGTGTGAGTACAGGCATGTTAATTGTGTCCGGGAATTTAATTGTATTACTGGATGAGTAGATAATAAGATACAGAATCATAACCTGGGGAGTTTGGGGTGAGTGATACAGTACAGTAAGAGTTTTTAGACTGCACCTGGCGCTATGAAATGAGTCTGACTCTGATTAACCTGAGCGAAAACCTACTTTCTTTCCTCTCTTTTCACTGTTTGTTCTTCATTTCCACAGACTTAAATTCTCTTTGATAAAGCGCTGCACAATCAAAGTTTGTAATTAAATTTTCTCTTTGTAATTCATGAATTATCTGAGAGGATTTGATTGCAAGTTTTACCCTACATGCTTGAACGCTCGATAAATTAAGACTTCTTCCAAATTTCACACCCTGAAACCAAAGCTGAAGAATAACGCTGTTGAGAATGGTGTAAGACCTTTGTATAATTTTTCCACAGAGAGAAATCAAAGCCATTTACCGTCAGATGTGCATTGTGCAGAGGGGTGCAGCGAAAGGTGGAGGGGTGTTGCTCTACATTCTCGTTACGATTATCTTGGCTGAGGCTGGTACCTAATTAAGGTTTTATTAAGCTTTAGAAGTTGGCTGCAATACTGTGCTTCAAGGCATCACTGTCCTCTAAAGAGGCGTTTACCAGGCATGTTTATGCAAATACACATTTAAATGCACATTAAAAAGTCGGAGTTTAGCTGTTTAATCAGCCGTCACATTATTATTTTATTATTGTTTGGTTGATGATGCCAGCTGAAATATTAATGTGCTGGTTTAAAGGAAGCCAGCGAGAGGAGCACCATAAAATGCCTCTCTCAGCACTGAGGGAACCTAGCTAGCAGTGGGGGAAGAACTGCCTAATTAAATATAAATGGCCAATTACTCCACAGACTAGAGAGGCAAAGGGACATTGTTCCACAAATTAACGTTGCGAGTCAAAATGCTGCTTTATTGGTATTTATCAGTTGTAAACTGTTAACGGTGAAAGACAGTTATACTTAGAGAATGAGAAAGAAAGATGGCTGCATCAAAGAGTCTGCGAGGCTGAAAGAATAATGGTATACTTTGCTAACAAGCATTTTTTCCACAGTCAAAATACAGAAATACCAATGTGGACAGTTGTTTTTTTTTGGTTTAAAATTAATTTAAAGTCTAATGACTTACCTTGATCATGCACATAAAGCAAACATAACCATGAGGGAGTCACAGATGCACAGGAAAAAAAATGAGCAAAAGAAAAAACTTAAAGCATGCAATGAAAGGAATTTTTCCACAGGTTTTATCCTTGAAAACAGCATCAACACTTTAGTCCAGTGACTATAAGACTTTACAATCCAATGATCTGAGGATCTATCCAAGCTCAAGTTTCCTCTCTGTATCGTCAGACCACGTGTGGCTCATGTTGGTCTCTTACCTTTGAAATCATCGTATATGATCCCAAACAACTGTCTGGCCTGGGGCTCACCTGAGATCAACAGTTTCAGAAGCCCTTGAAGGATGAAGGAATCTTTGTGTAAGAGTCACCTGCAAATCATTCACTGTGCCACAGTCATCTACAGCACTGTACCCTCACACAGATGGAGCATGACAACAGGGCAAACTTCATCTGCTGAAGAAGATTGTGTTAAACGATACATCTACTCCAGAGAGAATTTTTAAAACTGAAATCAAAAACTGTAGTGGGAAACATTTGGTACGGTATGTCTTGAAGGATTCAAACTTGAACGTTTTAAGCATCTTTACTTGCCAAGAGGCAGGCTAAGCTTTTATTTTACGCTGATGACACGGGGAAGATTCAACCAAGAAAATGACGACTCAACTGTGGGCTGAAACGATTCAAATTACCACATTTAATGGAGCAGGAACACATTAGATAAATGCAATCCTGTTTCACCTTTAACCTCATTATGACAAATCACTGTGCTGTTATACCGCATGTTCAAGTTCTACCTTTCCTTTTCTCTTTTTGCTTCTCTTCTCTGTCTTCATCCCCTTTCCCAAAAGTGTGTTTAGTAGTCTCATGGCTCCCTCTTTCCCCCTCCGGTTTCTCAATGACGTGGTGCACTACAAAGAAGCGAAAGCTTGCATATCAATCTACACTGATGTAGCACAATTATCTCAGGCTGTTTAACCACACTAGATATTACTAAGACTACTGACAAGACAACAATATCCAAATATTTTTGAGAAACATTTCTTGATATAGATCCTGTTCAAATATTTTAATGTAATATATGTGTGTTTACGAAGTGATATATTGATCTTTTTTTTTCTGATTTTCATACTATTTATAAACAGTTGATTAGACAAGGCGTAAGAGAATTTATGTTCCCACTGTTCTGAACGTAGAAACAACATTGTGTTTATTTCAAGAGCATCTTCATTTTCAAATTCATCTTCCTTTTCTAGTCTACCCATTTTTTTCCACTTCACCCTGCTATCTGCTTTTTATTTCTTGCCCTTCAGTGCCAGTCATTGTCTCAGTTGATGATATGGCGCCACTGTTCGTACTAAATTAAGATTTGGCGTTAAGAGCTTACGTTGACTGACAGGTTATCATGTAATTGAAGAGATAAATTTAGAGGGCTTATCTTATTTCCTCTTTCCATTTTTCACTGCAAGGTGCCAAGTTTAATGCATGGTGAAAGTTTATTTTCTTCATATTCACTGCACCAAAAGTAATTTACTATATATAAATTGCTACCACTACAAATAAAAGAGATACCTGTCTTGTTAGCTTTTCTTTCTGTATGCCCCTCCTCCTTCTCCTCCTCCTCCCTTTTCTCCCCATGTTCAGATGAGGTTGCTGTTTTGTGGCCATGAGTCTCACCTACGTGTTCCTCAAAATCGTGGGAGACTAAAACACCACAATCATCATCGACATACTGAGCGAAAATATGAGGTAAATTTTATGAGACGATTGCCACCACTACCTATGAGAGATACCTTTCCTTTCAGCTTTCCTTTCCTCCCCGTGCCCAGATGAGGTTGTTGTTTTGTGGCCATGAGTCTCACGCACGTGTTCCTCAGACTTGTGGGAGACTGAAACAACCATTGTCATTAAGATAATGAGTAAAAAATTTGGAAATACAGTACGTTTCTGCTGTTCCTGCTTTTTAGTGTTCATTTTTCTCAGTCAAGTAAGTTTGAATTGTGAATATGTACTGCATATTTCCATCCTTACTGGTAAACTACACAACTAATGCTACAATGCTACAACTAATTATAAAACATATACCTTTCTTTTCAGCTTCTCTTTTTTTATGCTCCTCCTCCAGGTGCTCAGGTGATGTTGTTGCTTTGTGGCCATGAGTCTCATGTCCATGTTCCTCAGACTTGTGGGAGACTGACACAGCAGTTGTCATCACCATAATAATCCAAAATTTAGTAAATCTTCTGCTTTTTCCATTTTTTTTTGGGGGGCATTTTGTCCTACAAGTTTACATTATGGTAAACTACCGTATGTTAAAGTACAACAACATTGCCACCACTACATACAAAAGAGATACCTTTAGTCTCTTTGTGCTTCTCCTTCTCCCATTTCTCCCCATGCTCAGATAACGTCGTTTTGTGGCCATGAGTCTCGCGTGTGTGTCCTTCAGACTTTACTGAAACACCACAATTATCATGGACATAACAAGCATAAACATCTTATGAGGTTAATTGTATGCCTCAGGAACCTAAATAATAATGATATGACTCCCATGTTAGTGCCAAGTTAAGATTTGGTTCTATAGCTTGAATCGACCAACAGCCTATCGTGCCACTTTTGAGACAAATACAGATACATTTCTGCTGCGGTTTTTAGGCACCTACTTTTGCTGCAAGTTGGCAAGTTCAGCTTGTGGTAAAAATTTAGCAACTGCATAATAAACTACAATATATATATCTACAAGGACATTGCCAAGATACCTTCCTATTCACCTTTACTTTCTTTTTCATCCTCCTCCTCCTCCCTTTCCTCCCCATGTTCAGATGAGGTTGTTTTGTGGCCATGCGTCGCATGTACGTGCTCCTCAGACTTGTGGGGGACTAACATAACACATTTTTCATAGACATGACAAGCAAATATTTAGATATTGTACTTTTTTTTTTTTTTTTTTGGACAGTTTTAAATTTTCAGGGGCCCATTATTAATTAAAAAGTTGCCAAGTTTAACTCGTGGAAGTTTACCTACTGCATACTTCCATCACTACAGGTACACTACATTGCTACTGAAAGATTTACCTTTCCATTCAGCTTTTCTCTCTCTATGTGCCTCCTCTTGCTTTGCATCCCTGTGCTCAGCTTTTCTCTCTTTCTCCTCCTCCTCCCTTTCCTCCCCGTGCTCAGATGAGGTTGTTGTTTTGTGGCCACTAGTCTCATGTACATGTCCCTCAGACTTGTGGGAGACTGAAACACCACATTTGTCATGAAGAGAGCAGGCAAAAACATCATATGGTAAAGGTAAAGGTAAAGCTTTCTTACTTTTTTCAAAGCAACCTAAAAAAAATACATGAAAGTGATATGTCTATTAATTTTTTTTTTGTCATTTCATCTCTCTTTAGCTTTAGTGTGTAACAAAAACTACAGGTGTGAAATTAAAATTGAGCTCTGTATCTGTAAATCTAGAACATTGCCTTCAGTACTTTTAAAACTGATACCTGTCTTTTCAGCTTTTCTTTCTTTCTCCTCCTCCTCCCTTTTAACCCCGTGCTCAGATGAGGTTGTTGTTTTGTGGCCATGAGTCTCACGTATGTGTTCCTCAGGCTGATGGGGAACTGAAACACCACAATCGTGATTGAAATAACAAGCAAAAACTTAAATACACTTCTGCTGTTTCCAGTTTTGTAGTGGACCAGTTTTTAATCCATGGTCTATTTAGTGCATATTTCCACCACTACAGAGGTAAACTACAGGTAACTACAGCCAACGCTACAGTGCATATAAAATGGCTACCTTTTCTTTCAGCGTTTCCTTCTTTATGCTCCTCCTCCTCCTCCTCCTTTTTCTCTCCGTGCCCAGATGAAGTTGTTATTTTATGGCCATGACTCTCGTGTATGTGTCCCGCAGACTTGTGGAGGTCTGACACACCAAAATCACCATTGACACAACAATCGAAAACATTTTATGTGACAAATTTTATATGATGTCTTAGAAACCTGAACAACTAGTAAATATATATATATTTGAAAACTGATTCCTCCTGTCTTTTCTTTTCCTTGCCCCCCCCCCTTCAGTCATTAGCTAGCAAATAAGGGTCACTGATGCTCTATTATGTCACTGAAGTGACAAATATCTGCTGTTTATAGGTTTCAAGGGGCCGAGTTAACTGAAGGTAAAAGTTTAGCAAGTGCATGTTTACCGGACACCAAGGTAATTTCTGAAGATAAAACTACAAGAACACTGCTGCCACTACATACAAAACAGGATACCTTTTATTTCAGCTCCACTTTCTCTATGGTCCTCCTCCTCGGATGAGGTTGTTGTTTTGTGGCCGTGAGTCTCATGTACGTGTCCATCAGACTTGTGGGCGACTGACACGCCATAATCGTCAGTGGCAAAGCAAGCAAAAATTCAGAGAAATATCCGCTGATTCAGGGTGCCGTTTTTCGCTGTGAGTTGCCAAGTTTAACACATGGTCAAAGTTAAAGCCCTGTGTATTTCCACCACTACAGGCTAACTACACTTAGCTACAGCCACAAGTGCATCACACAGAGATAGAGATACTTTTCCTCTCAGTGAACTACAGTACGTAAATCTAGGAAACCATTGCCTCTACTGCATATATATATATGAGATACCTTT
Organism: Xiphias gladius; assembly: GCF_016859285.1. NCBI lineage: Eukaryota > Metazoa > Chordata > Actinopteri > Istiophoriformes > Xiphiidae > Xiphias > Xiphias gladius. Next base: position 18,547,802 of record NC_053419.1, on the reverse strand, counting down.
CTTTTCAGCTTTTGTTTCTTCCTCCTCCTCCTTCTCCTCCTCCTCCTCCTCCTTTTCCTCCCCATGCTCAGATGAGGTTGTTGTTTTGTGACCATGAGTCTCATGTACATTTGCCTCAGACTTGTGGGAGACTGAAAACACCACAATTTCCATTAAAATACCAGGTAAGAATTTAGAATACATATCCGCTGTTTCCGGTTTTGTGGGGACCATGTTTTTGCTGCGGGTTGTCAAATCTAACTTTGGTCTACTGCCCATCAGCCCAAATTGTAAACTACTTATACAGTACATACTGTATATATAAATCGACTTATACTATAGATTTATATGATGTCCTCCACTACACATAAAAGAGATACCTGTCTCTTCAGGTTTTCTCTCTTTTTCCTCATCGGCCTCGTCCCTTTTCTCCCCGTGCTCAGATGAGGTTGGGGTTTTGTGGCCATGAGTCTCACGTATGTGTTCCTCAGGCTGATGGGGAACTGAAACACCACAATCGTGATTGAAATAACAAGCAAAAACTTAAATACACTTCTGCTGTTTCCAGTTTTGTAGTGGACCAGTTTTTAATCCATGGTCTATTTAGTGCATATTTCCACCACTACAGAGGTAAACTACAGGTAACTACAGCCAACGCTACAGTGCATATAAAATGGCTACCTTTTCTTTCAGCGTTTCCTTCTTTATGCTCCTCCTCCTCCTCCTCCTTTTTCTCTCCGTGCCCAGATGAAGTTGTTATTTTATGGCCATGACTCTCGTGTATGTGTCCCGCAGACTTGTGGAGGTCTGACACACCATAATCACCATTGACACAACAATCGAAAACATTTTATGTGACAAATTTTATATGATGTCTTAGAAATCTGAACAACTAGTAAATATATATATATTTAAAAACTGATTCCTCCTATCTTTTCTTTTCCTTGCCCCCCCCCCTTCAGTCATTAGCTAGCAAATAAGGGTCACTGATGCTCTATTATGTCACTGTAGTGACAAATATCTGCTGTTTATAGGTTTCCAGGGGCCGAGTTAACTGAAGGTAAAAGTTTAGCAAGTGCATGTTTACCGGACACCAAGCTAATTTCTGAAGATAAAACTACAAGAACACTGCTGCCACTACATACAAAACAGGATACCTTTTATTTCAGCTCCACTTTCTCTATGGTCCTCCTCCTCGGATGAGGTTGTTGTTTTGTGGCCGTGAGTCTCATGTACGTGTCCATCAGACTTGTGGGCGACTGACACGCCATAATCGTCAGTGGCAAAGCAAGCAAAAATTCAGAGAAATATCCGCTGATTCAGGGTGCCGTTTTTCGCTGTGAGTTGCCAAGTTTAACACATGGTCAAAGTTAAAGCCCTGTGTATTTCCACCACTACAGGCTAACTACACTTAGCTACAGCCACAAGTGCATCACACAGAGATAGAGAGATACTTTTCCTCTCAGTGAACTACAGTACGTAAATCTAGGAAACCATTGCCTCTACTGCATATATATATATGAGATACCTTTCTTTTCAGCTTTTGTTTCTTCCTCCTCCTCCTTCTCCTCCTCCTCCTCCTCCTTTTCCTCCCCATGCTCAGATGAGGTTGTTGTTTTGTGACCATGAGTCTCATGTACATTTGCGTCAGACTTGTGGGAGACTGAAACACCACAATTTCCATTAAAATACCAGGTAAGAATTTAGAATACATATCCGCTGTTTCCGGTTTTGTGGGGACCATGTTTTGCTGCGGGTTGTCAAATTTAACTTTGGTCTACTGCCCATCAGCCCAAATTCTAAACTACTTATACATTACATACTGTATATATAAATCGACTTATACTGTAGATTTATATGCTGTCCTCCACTACACATAAAAGAGATACCTGTCTCTTCAGGTTTTCTCTCTTTTTCCTCATCGGCCTCGTCCCTTTTCTCCCCGTGCTCAGATGAGGTTGGGGTTTTGTGGCCATGAGTCTCACGTATGTGTTCCTCAGGCTGATGGGGAACTGAAACACCACAATCGTGATTGAAATAACAAGCAAAAAATTAAATACACTTCTGCTGTTTCCAGTTTTGTAGTGGACCAGTTTTTAATCCATGGTCTATTTAGTGAATATTTCCACCACTACAGAGGTAAACTACAGGTAACTACAGCCAACGCTACAGTGCATATAAAATGGCTACCTTTTCTTTCAGCATTTCCTTCTTTATGCTTCTCCTCCTCCTCCTCCTTTTTCTCTCCGTGCCCAGATGAAGTTGTTATTTTATGGCCATGACTCTCGTGTATGTGTCCCGCAGACTTGTGGAGGTCTGACACACCAAAATCACCATTGACACAACAATCGAAAACATTTTATGTGATAAATTTTATATGATGTCTTAGAAATCTGAACAACTAGTAAATATATATATATTTAAAAACTGATTCCTCCTATCTTTTCTTTTCCTTGCCCCCCCCCCTTCAGTCATTAGCTAGCAAATAATGGTCACTGATGCTCTATTATGTCACTGAAGTGACAAATATCTGCTGTTTATAGGTTTCAAGGGGCCGAGTTAACTGAAGGTAAAAGTTTAGCAAGTGCATGTTTACCGGACACCAAGGTAATTTCTGAAGATAAAACTACAAGAACACTGCTGCCACTACATACAAAACAGGATACCTTTTATTTCAGCTCCACTTTCTCTATGGTCCTCCTCCTCGGATGAGGTTGTTGTTTTGTGGCCGGGAGTCTCATGTACGTGTCCATCAGACTTGTGGGCGACTGACACGCCATAATCGTCAGTGGCAAAGCAAGCAAAAATTCAGAGAAATATCCGCTGATTCAGGGTGCCGTTTTTCGCTGTGAGTTGCCAAGTTTAACACATGGTCAAAGTTAAAGCCCTGTGTATTTCCACCACTACAGGCTAACTACACTTAGCTACAGCCACAAGTGCATCACACAGAGATAGAGAGATACTTTTCCTCTCAGTGAACTACAGTACGTAAATCTAGGAAACCATTGCCTCTACTGCATATATATATATGAGATACCTTTCTTTTCAGCTTTTGTTTCTTCCTCCTCCTCCTTCTCCTCCTCCTCCTCCTCCTTTTCCTCCCCATGCTCAGATGAGGTTGTTGTTTTGTGTCCATGAGTCTCATGTACATTTGCCTCAGACTTGTGGGAGACTGAAAACACCACAATTTCCATTAAAATACCAGGTAAGAATTTAGAATACATATCCGCTGTTTCCGGTTTTGTGGGGACCATGTTTTGCTGCGGGTTGTCAAATTTAACTTTGGTCTACTGCCCATCAGCCCAAATTCTAAACTACTTATACAGTACATACTGTATATATAAATCGACTTATACTGTAGATTTATATGCTGTCCTCCACTACACATAAAAGAGATACCTGTCTCTTCAGGTTTTCTCTCTTTTTCCTCATCGGCCTCGTCCCTTTTCTCCCCGTGCTCAGATGAGGTTGGGGTTTTGTGGCCATGAGTCTCATGTATGTGTTTCTCGGACTTGTCGACGACTGGCAATCAAACAAAGATAGGAAGCAAAAATTTTGATACATTTCTGCTGATTCCAGTTTCCAGTTTTTTGGAGCCCATTTTTTTATTTAATGTTGTCGAGGTCAACTTGTTTTGAAAGTTTACCTAATGCATATTTCCACCACAGTTAATTACAGTTAGCTAGGACCACCACTACTGTACATACAAAAGAGATACCTGTCTCTTCAGCTTTTCTTTCTTTTTCCTCCTCCTCCTTTTCCTCGCCGTGCTCAGATGAGGTTGTTGTTTTGTGACCATGAGTCTCATGTACATTTGCCTCAGACTTGTGGGAGACTGAAACACCACAATTTCCATTAAAATACCAGGTAAGAATTTAGATTACATATCTGCTGTTTCCGGTTTTGTGGGGACCATGTTTTGCTGCGGGTTGTCAAATTTAACTTTGGTCTACTGCCCATCAGCCCAAATTGTAAACTACTTATACAGTACATATTGTATATATAAATCTACTTATACTGTAGATTTATATGCTGTCCTCCACTACACATAAAAGAGATACCTGTCTCTTCAGGTTTTCTCTCTTTTTCCTCATCGGCCTCGTCCCTTTTCTCCCCGTGCTCAGATGAGGTTGGGGTTTTGTGGCCATGAGTCTCATGTATGTGTTTCTCGGACTTGTCGACGACTGGCAATCAAACAAAGATAGGAAGCAAAAATTTTGATACATTTCTGCTGATTCCAGTTTCCAGTTTTTTGGAGCCCATTTTTTTATTTAATGTTGTCAAGGTCAACTTGTTTTGAAAGTTTACCTAATGCATATTTCCGCCACAGTTAATTACAGTTAGCTAGGACCACCACTACTGTACATACAAAAGAGATACCTGTCTCTTCAGGTTTTCTGTCTTTTTCCTCCTCCTCCTTGTCCTCCCCGTGCTCAGATGAGGTTGTTGTTTTGTGACCATGAGTCTCATGTACATTTGCCTCAGACTTGTTGGAGACTGAAAACACCACAATTTCCATTAAAATACCAGGTAAGAATTTAGAATACATATCCCAGATGAGGTTGTTGTTTTGTGACCATGAGTCTCATGTACATTTGCCTCAGACTTGTGGGAGACTGAAAACACCACAATTTCCATTAAAATACCAGGTAAGAATTTAGAATACATATCCGCTGTTTCCGGTTTTGTGGGGACCATGTTTTGCTGCGGGTTGTCAAATTTAACTTTGGTCTACTGCCCATCAGCCCAAATTCTAAACTACTTATACAGTACATACTGTATATATAAATCGACTTATACTGTAGATTTATATGCTGTCCTCCACTACACATAAAAGAGATACCTGTCTCTTCAGGTTTTCTCTCTTTTTCCTCGTCGGCCTCGTCCCTTTTCTCCCCATGCTCAGATGAGGTTGGGGTTTTGTGGCCATGAGTCTCATGTATGTGTTTCTCTGACTTGTCGACGACTGGCAATCAAACAAAGATAGGAAGCAAAAATTTTGATACATTTCTGCTGTTTACAGTTACCAGTTTTTTGGAGCCCATTTTTTTATTTAATGTTGTCAAGGTCAACTTGTTTTGAAAGTTTACCTAATGCATATTTCCACCACAGTTAATTACAGTTAGCTAGGACCACCACTACTGTACATACAAAAGAGATACCTGTCTCTTCAGGATTTCTTTCTTTTTCCTCCTCCTCCCTTTTCTCCCCATGCTCGGATGAGTATGTAGTTTTGTGGCCGTGAGTCTCATGTGCGTGTCCATCAGACTTGTGGACGACTAACGCACAATAATCGTGATTGACATAACAAGCAAACATATGAGGTAAATTTGATAAGATTGCCAGTACTACATATAAATGAGATACCTTTACTCTCAGTATTTCTTTCCTCCTCCTCCCTTTTCTGTCCCTGCTCAGATGAGGTTGTTGTTGTTTTGTGGCCACTAGTCTCATGAACATGTTCCACAGACTTGTGGGAGACTGAAACACCGCAATGTAACAAAAGAAAAATACATTTTATGGGATGATTTAAAATTCTCTTTTCTCAGCATCCTAAATGATAAATAAAAACCCTATTACATTTCTTTACTTTATCCTATTTTCTGTTTTTCATTTCTTGCTCCTCAGTTTCTGTCATTGTCTCAGATAGAAATTTGACACGTCTGGTGGTGCAAAAATTATGATGTAGCTCTATAGCTTAAGTTGACTGACAGACTATCATGTCGGTGAAGAGATAAATTTAGATACATTTCTATCTCTTATCAATTTTAGGGTGTCAGTTTTCACTCTGAGCTGTCGATTGTATCTACTGCATATTTACTGCACCACAAGTCAACTATAGTATATCAATGTACAAGAACATTGCCTCTGCTTCATGTAAAAGAAATACCTGTCTTTTCAGTTGTTCTTTCTTTTTCCTCCTCTTCCTCCCTCATTCTCTCCCCGTGCTCAGATGATGATGTTGTTTTGTGGCCATGAGTCTCATGTACATTTGCCTCAGACTTGTGGGAGACTGTCACACCACGTTCATCATTAACACAACAAGAAAAGACATCGTATGAGTTATTCTTTCCTCACTAACCTGGACAATAGGTGCTTTATAATTAGGCTAATACTGCGGTGGGTAAAGATTAATGATATCGCCTGCCTTTCTTTCTCTTCCTGTCTACCTCTGAGACCTTGCTTTCCTTTTCCCTTCCCTTCTCTCTCTCTGTCAGATAGTGGATTGCCCCATCAGGGGCCTCAGCCTTGGGCTTGGGAAAAAGCTGTGAGAGTAAGAGAGGCTTGAGATACTCCTTCATCACTACACTCTCACTCTGAGTGTAAAAGAAATGACTTGTACTTCCTTTTATCTGAATGTCTTGAAATTTTCTGACTGGTACTTGCTTGAGTTTGTGTCTTTGTTCCCTTCTGTAACAGAGAAAGATGATCTGCCTGTGCTCTTATTTTTGTCACTGTAATTATCCAAAATGTGAATATTCATAGGACACTATAGACTGTATTATATTTCAGCAGCATCTCCTCATGGGTGTACTTCCTTATGTTGAGGTTTAATGTTCTCTCTGGTGCTACACTCACACAAAACATCTCGAATCAGTATACTACTAGAGACAACTTTGCACACACAGCCAGCTTTTGCTGCATTTTTAATTGTCTCTTGCTTAAGTTTTTTGCCTTCCTTTCCCTTTTTCTTTGTATGTTCCACTCTCCCAGAGGGCGTTATGCCATTCCCAGGATCCTTTGCTTCAAGTTTTTAGAGCTAAAGTGAGCACTAGTGAAAGAAGAGATGTGAAACTAGTTCATTTTTTAGATCAAGCTTTCCTCTTCCTTTTACCTTTCAATTTACGGCAACACAGGCACAATTCAGTAAATCAAAACACCACACACCTCCTCGCAGATATGATTAAGACGGGAAATACAGATAACCAATCACACAAAGCGACCACGCCGTGCATGTCATTGAGGGACTAATGATCACCGGACCACTAGAGAATACACTGCTGCATGCTTCCATCTGTGTTTCCCCTTGAGGTGTTTTTGCACGGGCGATGTACATCTCCAGTTGTTCTAATTCAGAGAGGGGCATCCTACAAGCATCCTGCCCCCCTGCAGAGTGTCCCCCTTCGGGCTATCTCCCGCCCACGCGCTCCTCTTCATCCCTCCCCCTCCCTGGGGCTCCAGTGAGACAGGACGCCAGCAGCTGTTCTCACAGCACCCTGGACCATTTCACACCACTGGCATCATGCCATCATTACATCTCATCAAAGTAACCCCTACCTACCTCTACTCATGTCCGACTCTGGCCCCACTAGACCCATTCTCTCACACATCTGTCACGGTTGCACACACATGCTGGCTGAAAAAAATCTCTAGTCGGAAAGCAGGATTCTGAATCACGGTTGTTTCAAAGGCACAGCAGTGAACATAAATGCATTTAATCTCAGTAACCCATGCTGCCTTGGGGGTAGGAGTGATTCAAGCCGTTCTTGGCATTAATCTCAATCAGCTCAGCCCGAACGGTCTGACATCAGACACTGGCAGCCTGAGCATTCGGGGTTGCCGTTGCTCTAGACTGACTGAAAGAAGGATGTGTGTGAGAGTCTGTTGGGCTCAGTAAACCGTGACAGTGATGGAGCTCTTCATCTGCTCCCTCACTGGCAGGTTGACACCAGGTTGCCAAAACCAGCAGAAAGTGACCCCGAACAAGGCCTGATCATTTTATTTATATCTTGACACTTCATATATTAATGCTGCTCCCAAACTACATAGTATTTTATAATGTGCCGCAGTTAGATGAAGTTAGATTTTGGGCTTAGCCCTGATTCTGTCTCTCCCGTTACCTCTTCATACCTTTTCATCATTCCGATCCTGTGGCTGCTACCCAGTCCTCTCATTGTCTCCGAATGATGCAAAGACTTTCAACTGAACTCAGACTTCCACAAACCTTCCTCTGCCGGTGCTCATACACCCTCCTGTTTCTCTCTCCCGCCTCGAACTGCCTCTCACTCACTCACCCACATTAACTAGATTTCACTATCACTATCTAAATTGAAAAAGCGTCTGTGACATGCAATATGATGCTGAGCAACATAAAACGATTGTAGCTTGCGCATGAGAGCATGTTAGTGACTTTAACCTCCTGAAAATTGTCCATTTCAGAAGGGTTCCACACCATAAAAACCATCTCGCTGGCTGGAAATGAAAATGATCTCCTGATTCGAAATTAGATTATTCTATTTTCTGGGGGCCTCTACTCTATATCTACTGTCATCTAGAGGGTGTGCTTTACCTCCTCTCTCACTATGCCTTGGCTCTGAGTGATTTTCCTCAGTTTCAACCAGGCTTGTGTGATGGTGATCATGAGTCTGGGGATGGAGGATGAGCTCTGCTGTGATTGGATGATGGTGGTGATAATGATGATCAGCAACTGCGTGATGTGTGGACTCCTTCGGGACTGGGTGAGACAGATGTGAGTTTTCGGGGATTGTTTCTGAAGGCGTGAACTCTTCTGGTGTCAAGAAAACCCGGTGCTCCTCTGATGGAGTGGATGCTAAAGGAGGGAGAACCTCTGTTGTAACAAGAAGTGTGTTAGATTATCCCATGGGTACCAGTGAAGGCTAAGACAAAGGGCTGATGGGTAATACATTTTCTGTTAGTGGGGCTGAGCTCTCTGTAACTTTGGTTTCTACTGGTGGAGCTCTGGCGTCTGTTGCATCAGTTGCATGAGGACAGAGAATGTAAATGCAAAAAGGAATGAGCAGGCTAAGACATTAGCATAAGAGATGCTGCCTCAGATTGTTTATCCGAAGAAAGCCTATCTTTCCTTTTTTTTCTTCAAATGTGCACATATACACACACAAGTATGCACATTCATACACACACAGAAGTGAGAACACAAAATGAAAGTGTGATTTCACACTGCTGAGATAGGCTAAACTAAAAAGCTGTTCCACAACCCTTTCAGTGCTGGAAAATAGTTATTTTTTTCTGCAAAACACAGTTAGAGGTGTGACTATTGTTAATATGCTTGGAAAAAGAAATCACACAATGTTGGTCAAAGTGTGTTACTCTGTTTTACACTTACAATGATGTGTATGGATGTGCGCATATGTGTTGGCACACACGCAATGTTGTCATGTCTGAGGGATGAAACGTATACTGACAAACAATTGAAATGTTCATCTTGCACCTTCACAACTGCAAGTAATCAATTACTGATTACAATTACAATTTAGCACTATACTAAATACGCCATAACGTGAATATATTAAATTACTGGTATAGTTTTCTCCCTCTTTGAGCTGTTTTAGTGTCCTGGCTAATCGTCACACTGTGTTTCACTAAGGTGAATCTAAAATGGTTTGGTAGCCTCATTTTTATTCAACAGTTAGTTAATGAGAGGAAATAATACAATTGTAATTCTAGACAGTCAGCATTTTGGCTGCAGTGAATCTCTCTCTTTTGTTGCACACCACAGTGTGTTGCACCCTTAGTGCATGTATGTATGTCCAGTATTAATTGATAATAAATGATCATCTGATTTTCTTTTGGTCACTGATCCACAAGTGTTACCTAAAACATGTGATGTAAACAAGACCAAGTACATCCATGATGTATTTTCACACCACGGCGGCCACAAAAACACTTTTTGGAAGAAGTGTATCATCAAACTCCCTCCATAAGCAAACGACTGAGCACAAATTTAGTTAAAATGATTCTATTCCCTAAAGGACAGTGGGTTGTCCACCTCCATAGTAAAGTAGATATTTTGTATTAAGACAGTTATTAAGACAACAGACTAGACAGTTGGAAAGCAGTGATGGAGAAAGCGTCAACCAGGCACAGGAAAGTGGGATCCAGCAGGCTTTAATCTCAGGCTGTCTGGGGATTTGGGGTACAGGGTTTCGTGAAAGCTCTACATCATAATTAAAAGCAGCAATTAACATAATTTTTAACCGTCGTACTCTTATAGCTCTCTATTCTAGCATAGTCACACTGCAGTCATGTCTAAATTACATTACGCACAGGAAGCCTAAGCTACATAGTTCACAAGTGCCTACCTTCCCTTAGCTCAAAATGGTGGGGGCTTTGAGAGGTGAAATGTGAGTTTCCAGCCCAAGAAACAAAGCCGCTGAAGGCAATGGACTCTGTGTGTAAAGGGGAAAAAAAAAAAAAACAGTCAGGGGGCAAGGTCTTAGTGTCGTTTCCAGCCATGCAACAGCGCCATCACTCTCTCATGCAGTGCATCAACAGTCTAAGCTGATTCATTACATAATCCTCTAACATGTGCCGGTCTGTCTGTACAGATGAACTCAATAACTGTCCCATGACACACTCCCTGGCACACACACACTTAAGCGAGCACGCAAATGCATTTGCATATATTGAGATAATTTGTCACTTGTATTAATATAGCCTTAGAAATGATAACGATAACGCTTAATGCCACCTGTCAGTCTTAGCATTCTCATCATTCATTACCAGAGCGCTAGACATCGATTTAGCTCCACTAATGAAGCCATTGTGATTCCGGACCAGTTAACATTTGCCAGAACACCTAATGGTGGCGGTCTGAGTGACAGCACGGATGTTATTAATATGTCACATGATTTTCCAGACATGATCCAATCTCTCTGAGTTCAAGGTCAAGTTCAACCTTTATCAAAATGCAAGGATTTCAATAGACGGGAGAGAGAGATGATGGTGGTGCACAGATAGGATTGAGGTTGATCTAGTGTAATGCAGCACCAGTGCGTATGAGTTTGCAAACACTTGTCTGTCTGCATGCGTGTGTGAGTATGTCACCGCGTGTGTCTGCCAGTACTGTACTCAGGCTCTTCTGCAGCCCTGGGATCTAGAATGAAAAGATGAAGTAGGGTCATTTGGGGTCATGGTGGCTTGATAAAGGTAGATGTACGACTGGGTTTTAGGGTTTGGTTTCTCTGACCTCCCCTCCCCCCTCGCCAAACGCCCATCTGTCCAGCTGACCAATGGGGTGCGGGCTCTGTGGATCAGACTCTCTTGCCAGTAGATCGCTAATCCTCATCTGAGCATGCTCACTGATTTAACTGGGACAGGGACCTGACAAAGGGTGCAGATAGTATGACATGCTGTCCAACCCATATGTATGCTGTCATGTTTATAGGGATACTTCTGCTCGGGCAATACAGAATACAGTCAAAAACTTATCACGGATCTTAATGTGAAATCACACAATAATAACTACCCAAAAATGGGATTTGCATTTTAATATTTCCGGAAAAGGTACTGAAAATATGATTTATATAACCAACTTTTATGTGGATGAAAAACTGAAAAATAAAATCCCAGGCTGTTTTAACACCCTTCTACAAAGTTCACAGATTAAGTAAACATTTTCTGTACATGTGTTGCTGCCACTAATATTTTAAAATAACAAGCTTTGAATGGATCTTTGAAAGCAGTTGCAAGTCGGAGAAAAAACTGAGATTATAGGTTCAGTTATTCCAAGTAACTAATGTTATAATGTGATCTAGTTATTAATTTAATAGGACCTTCAGCCACACAATATGATAAAACCTGTGTGTGTATCACTGTGTGTGTGTGTGTGTGTGTGTGTGTGTGTATCAGTGTGTGCATGTAAAAGCAGTAGTGGCGGCCGCTCTGTGAGAATGGGACCTAAGACCTCAGATCCCTGGGAGGAAAAGGAGGGAAGGGAGATGATTTATGGGTTTCGCTGAACGGCACCATATGCCTGCCATAAATCTACACGTACACACACGTGCGCACACACATACACAGATAACTAGGGTTTGCTCACATTAGGGTCAGGTTCGAGCCAAATACGGTTCTATAAACTGGAGATAAAAAAAGCCGCAAATACAACTCTACACCGATATGATCTTCTTTGTAGCGCCTCAGAAGTGCAGCTGAACTGCTGTTGGTCTGTGCTGACTTTTAAGTCTATATGTTGGAAATTAAGAGAATTAGTTTTATGTGTTTTGATTTTATGAATTAAAGGTAGTGAAAAGTTCAAACAAACTAGACAATAAACAAGATAAACTACAGCTTTCAAGTGAATAACACCTTAAATATGACATTATGCATTAAAGCTACAATGATTATTCAATAAATCCATTAGTCGATCGACAGAAAATGAATCACCAAAAATTCTGATAATCAAATTATCCTTCAGATATATTTTTTTTATATATATACAAGAATTGTAAAAAGACACTGCTCCTTAAATGTGATTTTTTTTTTTTTTTTCTTTTCAGTGTTTGTTACTTTTATAATATAGTTTAGGGCTCCAACCGATTTCCATTATTAATTTAAAAAAAAAAAATGAATATTTGAGATATTAGACAGCAAATATTTGACAATTTTGCTATTGAATGATCAAAATGATTATTTGAATATCAAAATAGTTGTTAAATGCAGCTCTGTAATGGCTGTAAATTATCCTTTAAATTATCACATAACTGTAAACGTAAACAAAAAGTCTACATGTGATATTCTGTGATGTTTGTAGCCTCCACAGCAGGCTTTAAAAAGCTTACGAAGGATTGTAACTCTGTTTATACAACGCTGAAGCTTCTGTCAGCCCCTCCTAAATCACAGCTAATCAGTGAATTCTTTGAGTTCCCTACTGATGTCAGCCAAACAACAAAAGTGCTGTGCTGTTCAGCAAACGCTCTTAATGGATTTCCTTCAGACAAAAAAAAAAAAAAAAAAAAAGTTTGACGACATCACAGCAGTACCAAAATCCTCCCACGTCCTAAGTGCTTTTCTGGTGGAACATGAGAGGTCCGCTGCCTACCAAAGTGGCAGGTTTAAATTTAGTATGAGGGCAAACCAGGGTTTGAGGACCACTTTACTGTACATTCAAGCGGCTGACAGAATCTGTTCACATCCGTCCCGGGTTGCTAAAGATCAGTCAGTCAGAAAAAAATGAAGTCCGAATGTCCATATAGCTTGATGCCTACAATCTCAAGATACTCTCTCAGGACCGGACAACCCACATCTGACTTTAAAATCAGAGATATAGGCGGGCAGGGAAACAGCCCGTGTACATCGCAAGACCTGCAGTAAGTCGCAGGATGAATTATGTATGATGTATACATAGACAAAACGCACTGCCTGTCAGCATCTATAAGAACATCCAAAGGCTCGCACATTTGATTTGTCACAGGTGTCCACTACAGTGGTACTGTATGATCTGTGCATCTGTAGCCAGCGGTAGAAGTATTCAGATCCTTTACTCAGGTTAAGCACCGGACTTTAAAAATACTCCAGCATAAGTAAAAGTCCTGCATTTAGCGTTTTATGTTGGCAAAGGTAAATAAGTATTATTGGCAAAATAATACTTTTTTAAGTATCAAAAGTAAAAGTACTAAGGTATAATGGCCTCTTTTCATAGTGTTTCAATATTGTATGATATATGATTGTATTATTACTACATATACATTCACCTGTAAGCAGAATTTTAATGTTGGCTGGTCAAGGTGGAGCTAATTTAACCACTTTATGATCATATTAATGTTTGCACTGCAAACAAGAATACAAAGAACGGTCTCTTCTAAATAATTATTGATTAGTTAATAAGTCCTACAAAGCTGATGATCTAGTTAGACTGTTTCAACCCGTTTCCTATTTGAATAAAGTAGTTTAATGGATTGGATCAGCATTTTGGGAACTATGCTTATTTGCTTTCATTCCAACAGTTGGATGAGGAGATCTATACCCTTCACATGTCTGTCCATTAAATATGAGGCTACAGTCAGCAGCTGACTAGCCTAGCTTAGCACAAAGAGGGGTATTTAGCCTAACTCGCTGTCCAGTGGTAACAAAACTGCTTATCTTAGCACCCTTAGTTTAGCTAAGCTAAGTGGAGTGAAACAACTGCTCGCTGCAGCTTTATATTTATTGGACAGACATGAGAGTGGTATAGTTTGTCTCATCTAACCCTCCATCAGAAACTCAACAAGCATATTGTCCAAAATGTCTAGCTATTCCTTAAAGGAACTTTCTAGAAATGAGTGTGAGAATCACGAAGGAAGACAGAATAAGGGAAAATGACACCATATTCTACAAAAATTCATGAAACCAGTTGACTTCTGGTGAAATTATGTCACCACACTGGTAGATGTTTTCACTTTCAGGACTCAGTGATAGACAAAAATGACTTCGTAAAATGGAGATTTCTGCAGTCTGTACAATATGTAAAATTTTATGCTACGAAGTAGCTACTAGCTACAGTTGTCAAATAGGGCTGGGCGATATGGATAAAAATATTATTATACAAAATTTTCTTTATATCGGTTGATGATTTTCGATGTATACATTTAACACCATTAATGAGGAAGGAAATGCATTCAACATGTTTGTTCGACCCCGAGGATTCAAATAAGGTTTTTTAGTGAGTAAAATGAATGTAAACTTAACTTTTTTTTCCCTTTTTTTAAACAAGAAAAACTCCACAGGATACTTTTTAATTTGAAATTCGAGGGGAATATTCAGTTTAGTATTGAATCCCTAATAAATTTACTTTTATGTGCTGCATAAATAAAAAAAAAAATGGACTAAATCCACCAAAGTATACTTTTTGATCTCTTATCATATGAGGTAGTGACTGAAAAGGAACACAGTAGCCACTGCTGCTGGAATCTGAACTAACGTTACCATAAAAGGCTTGTTATCAAGCCTGGCTGCTTGTGCTCGCAGTTTGGGATGGCAGACTTGGGCCTTCTGTGTACTCGGTGCGATGGTAACGTTACCTTTTCAAATGGTGGAAAAGGTTTGTTGTGTTTTCCATTTTTGTCGGCTCATGATGCGGATATGGTGCAGACATTGCTCTGCTGTTTATCCAGCTTGGGAAATCCAAATCATTTCCAAATCACGGATGTTGTGTGACCTTTCCTCGCCACCACTTCCTCGTCTTGTGCGGACATCTTGCGCGCCTCATCCCGCTCATTTTTACGTTTCCAACGTGTGTGTGGTATTTTTGTTTTATTTTCCCTTTATTTGGCCCTACACATGTCAGCTACATACATACGCCTATTGCTGTATCCTCAGAAATATATTGTGCAGATGAGTGTTGACCCAAATGCAGAACAGATATATTTATCAAAAATTACACCTCAGTTTACCATTGTTATTGTGGTATTTTTATCATTTTATCACCCAGCCCTACTTTCAAATAATTGTATTGTAGTGGGGGCATAAAGATCTTGAGTTGGTACACTATTGAATAAATGTAGTTGGTTACTATGGCTACAGCTAAACTACTTTTCCACACCTTCCTGAGGGGCTCCAAAGGACTCATGGGTAACAGCAGGGGACCGTTCAGCTGCCGAGACGGTTGGGGTGCTCTCTGGTTCGCCCTCGGGTCCACCTTCAGCCTGTGTTTCACCTTTAGCTTCAGTTTCACCCCCTGCTTCACCTTCAGTGTCACCCTCTCTTTCATCTTCAGCTTCACCTTCAGTTTCACCCTCAGCTTCAACTTTAGCTTCACCCTCTGTCTCATCTTCAGCTTCAGGGACAGTAAATGTCTTAGATGAAGTTGATGTTGTGGCTACTCAGCAACAAAGGTAGAAGTCTTGATTAAAAAACAGAAACTGAATCTGTGGGAACCTGAAAATGAACCAGTAATCCCATAATCAGTCCATTAACATCATTCTTTTCTTTGATAAGTCATACCCATTATTCATACCAATAACATACAGTTGTATCTTATTGTGAGAGGACTCTTGCACTGCAGTCCAATTGTTCAGTCTATCCATGCATCAGCGTTTAACTGTTGGGCCATGTGGAGAAAATCCCAGTGCTGTCAAGGCTGATGTTGCCACTTTGCCGATCGTTTCTGTCTAACAGCTCGGAGGCTGAGAGCCTCTCCACAGAGAGAATCCCTAATCAAATTCCCTTTTATTCCTGCCTCCCTGAGCTCCTCACCCAGAATCACACTGCATTACAACACACTAACATAGCCCACATCCTTCTCTCCCATTTCTCTCTCTTTCTGTCTTTTCACCCTCTCTTTCTCTCTGTCAGTTCCCTTTGCTGCTCCATCCACCACCCATTTTCACCCAACCCTCTCTTATCCACCCTTTCTTCAATCCATCAACACCACTGTCTTTAGTCTAAATAAGAAAAGCACAACTGTGGAAGAATTCCTGCTGTGCAGGTTAGTGTGATGTGCTGTGATGAAAGGACATGGCGACAGAGAGGCCTATTAATAATGAAGCACACGGGGCCCAAGCTGCAGCACTGAGAGAAGAGACGCAGGAAAAGAAAAATGACTGACTGGAGAGCCAGCTGAACATCACAGGAGAGAGGGGGAGTTTAGGAGATGTACAGAGGGCGAGGTATGGGGTTAGAACTTAAATTTCAAAAACAATGCAACAAAAGAGAGAGACAGAGACAGAGAGAGAGAGAGAGAGACGAGACAGGAAGAGAGAGCTAGTGGAATACCACCTCTTCTGCTTTGCTTTGCATTATTACTTACTAGAACCGGAGGGGGAACCAGCAATTGTACCTGAAAGAGAATAAGAAAAGGAAGGGGAGATGAGAACATGTTTATTTATGCATTCAATTTGCCTAAAGACTCGACTCTGCCTCATTCATCAGACTCAGGTGGCAGAGAGAGTTTAAGAGCTGCTCTGCAAAATATGGGCTTGCTGTAGACCACCTCTCAATGTCCTGGAGTAATTACTGGGTTTGCACTGCCTCCCTTATCTAGCCTGTTACGCCTTCCCAAACCCTCACATTTGGCGGTCCTCATCATATGTGCATGTTTTAAGAGCGCTACCACTTCGCTATGCTTGAATCAAAACGTTTTTGCCTTTCTTGCATATTTTCCCTGATTGTATTTATAGTTAGCTTAGCTTGGCATGCATAATGCAATCTGTAGAGTACCATTAGAACTGGTTTGGAAACAACAGCATGATAAAAAGGGTTGACTATAGAGCAGTTCTCTCCAGTGAGTGTGCAGGTACAGGTGTATGAGTGGTTATCCGCTTGCGTTTCACTGTTTGTGACTCTCTGTGCATGTGCGTGTGTCCATGATTGTTTGAAAGGAGAAAACTAGGGAGGGGCTGCCCTAGATTATTATTTTATAATAGCTAGGTACTGTAGCTGACTACACTCTCCAAGAGGATTTCCCCCCACGCACTCCCCCGTTGTTACCCAGCTCTGATCTGCTCTCTGCACTAGGATGACGACAACTCAGAAACCTCAGTCTCTTCATCGACTTCTCTCGACTTATCCTGTCTTTTCAACTCTGTCCCTTGATCCCGCTTGTCAGGACCTCAGAGTGATGAGAAAACCTATACAAAAATATAATTGATCTTCACAGTAGCAAAAAATGAGAGTAGAATAAGAGAACAAACGGGAATAGACTAAACATATAATATGTACAGTTAAAGAAATAGCATTGTCACTGTGAGAATAAATTGTTCCAATTGTCTACTGTGTCGAGAACATCACGGTTTTCCTGTAGTCAGAGGCACATATTTCCCTCAGACTAGTTCACTGGCTAAAGTAGGATTTGTACCCTTTCCTTACTCTGTAGTTTCCTAACATCAGCTAACAGGGCCCTGGACACTATGGTACTGGAGCTGTAACATCAGCTAACTAGACGCCATGCTAGCACAACATTAGTGGGTCTGAACTACCAGCAATTACAGCCAACAGGACATTAAGGTAACATAAAACTAGTTGGGCTTAGAAACAGATAAGAGGACAAGCTGTTAATGGGGCAACCATCAAGCTTGTTAGATTAAATATCTTAAAGCTACACTAATCATTATATTTAATATGAACAATGGATTAAGTAAACTCCTGTAGTGGAGATCCGCAAGGATTATCATCAACTCTGCAGTTACCCTCAACTCTACAGAGTGTTCTAGTATCTATTAGCTCTTCATTGTGGTTTCACAGGCCTCAGCTTCAGCAACTCTCATTGCTGTCATCAGCATAGTTTTGATTTATTTCAGTGAAAAAGCTCTAAAAACCCACCGTACACCACCTGCTCAGCATCAAACAGCAGGCAGGCAAATTTTGCCATTAGCTGGTGAACATAGTGGAGTAATTAGCAACTAAAGAGCCATATATGTCCCTCAGAAGTTTGTCTCTTCTAGAGACCAAATGAGAGCTAAAAGGAGAGTGAATATTGGACTTCATCAGGTGGCTACAAACACTACTGTTGCCCCATATCTGCTGCATGTGCAAGTAAGCAACTGTTTGCTGGCAGGTTTGCAACAAGAAGGTATTGACAGCTTGTTGCATTACTCTAAGTAGCCAAAAAAAAAAATAATAATAATAATAATGAAGGTTTAGTCCTTACTGTTTTTAAGCAGGATTCCCTTTTAAAAATGATCCTAAGAGATGTTTAAAGGAATAAGTTGACATTTTGGGAAATACACTTATTTGCTTTATTTGCCTCTAATTTACCATTCAAACATGAGAGTGGTATTATAACTCAACCCCTCAGCAAGAAAGTGAAATGTATTTCACAAAATGTCAAACCTTACCTTGAAATGCAGAATAACTTATCCTAAATCTGTAACAGTGTCTAGCGTGACTTTGGTTTTGATTCAGTCAGAGTTAGTTTTGGAGGAGGCTCTCAAGGTGTCCATAGGAAGTTCAGTGGCCTCCCTGGGCCCCTCCCCTGACATGCCTCTGTAATTTAGATAAATTAATAGTCCGTGCATAATACAGTATAGCATGCTGACAGACGTCCATAGTGAATGTATATTAAAGGAATGAGCAGTATTGTATCTAATTGTGCGAGTCAAACTGATGAGTTGAATGAACACAGTAGGAACAGATAAATATGTAGTGGGTACGTACAGGTGTTGGGGGTTCCATTGGGTGTTGGCAGGTAGGAGCCAGCCTTCCAGGACTTGGCTTTAAAGCCCTTTCTGCAGCGCTGGCAGTCCTGGCCCGTGGTGTTGTGTTCACACTGGCACTGGAGGTTCCCATCCTGCAGCAGGCACTGGGAGGCATGGAGGTTACACTTACACCTTAAAAAGAACGGAGAATAGACAGTTAACACGTGAGGTGAGATCTGCATGTGCGTGTGTTGAAGGAGAAAGTTGTAATCACTCGCTGGTTCTAAGTGCTGTGTTAATGGTGTTAAATATAGACAAGTTCAAGTACCGACTGTTGAAGGTCTGATGCTGAGATGGAACACATACTTCTTGTCAGTGAATTGCATTATGGTAATAATGGTATTAAGATTGTAGGATTAACGTTACAAAATGTGTATTGTGCGTAATTTGTTGTTTACACCTGACAAAGAAAAAGTAAAAATTAAGAAATACTTAATACTAGAAGAAACTTTCTTTACACCCTTTGCGTGTATGTGTGGTGTTGTGGGTGTACACACTTAGGCATGCATCAGTGCAATGTAGCAGAAGGCAGAAATAAGAGTTGGAACACACTTAAAAATACGACATGCAATGCCGTCAAGATTAATTGGCTAAAGTGCATTTATATTTAGAGAAATATCACAGTTGCTATGTTAAGTGTATTGTGTCAAGTGTCTCTTTTTTGGCTCAAATTCGGTTTTCTGTCAGAAGTCACTGGCAAAGCTACAGCATCCATTTCTTTTTTGATGTGTGCTATTGCAGTTTGTACAGTTGCCAGTCCAGCTGATTCCGTGGCATTTGATTTCACTGGTGGCCTTACTCTTTACAACCCGACTGAGTAAAGTAACAAAACGGATCTGACTGTTTTTTATAGAACATGATAGGTCTATCAAAAGAAAAAGTGTAGAGCTGAAACTGTTTCATTATATAAAAGGAAATGTCTTTGGGTTGTGGACAGTTGATCGAATTAAACAAGGAATCCCGAAAAAGGTCACCTTGGGCTCCTGGAGATTGTTTTGGAGTAATTGAAAGGAATAATCAGCCGGTTAATTGATAAGGCAGCAACTAAAGATAAGTTTTGTTAACTGCATGTAATTATGTTAAAGAATTTTTATGATCATTGCAACAAATACATAACAAGAAGTTTTGGTGTAATTTTTAATCTTTTCAATTTAATATTTAATTTAATTTTCCTACAAAGAATAAATTACATGTAAATATTACTTTTTGCATTTCTTCTTTCTAAATAATTCCAGAGTGTAGGAAAACATACAGCAGGGTGCAAACTGAAAAAAATTGTGTGTGAAATAATTGCGGGTCCAAGATTGTCGGTAATCTATTTACCCACTCTCTATCCAAGAGTGCTGTTTGTCTGCAAATTATTGTTTTCAATTACTGCCTGTGAAATCCAAGAGTCTGAGTGTGTTTGTTTGTATGAGCTTGCTGGCATGCATGTGTATGCACGTGTGCACGCTACGACCTCAGCAGAGGGCAGGGCCCAGGTGGGCTGATCCAGAGGTTGAAGTTCCGCCAAGAAGGAAATGAGGATCTTAAGGACAGTCGGCAGCTACAACTTTAAATTACAGCCTTTTCCAGATGAGCGACTGGACTCCAATCCAGTTTGTTCCACTGGAGTGAACAGCTATCCGTCTGCATCAAATATTCAGAGAATGGCCCCTGTATTCTGGAGAGATGACTACTTCAATCTTCTTTCCCTCACACTAATCTGCGTTTTCTCATCAGTTTTTTTTTTTTTTTGGGTTTATGCTGTTGGCCTATCAAATTCAATCCTAGTTTTGAAACATTACATAAAGAATAACGATGACTGAAGTCTTCACAGGACGAAAATGGAGACAGTCGATCATGGTGAGTTGTGTCTGATATCACACTGTTGCCCTCAGTACTATAAATTACCCACGTTTCTCTGTGATCACCTGGACGAGCTGACAGGATGTGCCAGGGAGAATCCATCCACCGTCAAGGCCTTGTTTCCTGCATGCTTTCTAAAGGACACGAGCTGTCCACTTAGCAAAGAGGGAAATTGAACATCTCTATTTCATAGAGAAAGTAGTGCGTTCCTTCATGAGAGAGAGTCAATGTGTTTGAAATGAGACAGGTGTGCATGTGTGTGTTTCCGCTTGGTGTGATTGGGATGCATTTGTCTGAGAGAGGCAATGACAGACAACAGATCAGAGAAGTAGAGGCACGGTGACTAATGCCCGTGCTGAGTGACTGACAGCGCTGAACATATCACAGATCAGGTTTCTTCTGCATCTTCGGTGATAAATCTCATCTGTCTCATCTCAACAGTGGAAGCACCGCTGAGTGCAGGATCTAGAAGTTGTAGTTTAAAATCAATGCTGAAGAAGGGAGTGCTTTTCTAGGTATACTGCTGTGCATTTTATGTCTTGCCGGCCTAATGGCTGCTCCGTAATAGAGGAAATGGCCTTCCTCTTGTCAATTACCTGAACAACTGCCATATCGTGACGTTAAAGCCTGCATGAGTAAATGCGTCTGGGTCCATGAATCTACCTCAATGAAATGTCACTGGCTTTCTAATATTAGCTAACTTGTCTGCTAATTTAATCATTATCATTCATTTTTGCATTAAATTTGAGTTGCACAATCTTGCAGGTTGAAACTTTGTGGACACTTTATCCCCTTGACCTACTTTTCTGACTCCCGCCACATAGTACAGCCCAAGAAGACCAAGTATACTTCTAGCCTTGCACTCCTTCCACATGAATGATGTGACACTCTGCCTTTTCAAGTTCCATGTCTCTTTTGCTCTCTCTCTTTTGGATGACAGCTTGGACTGGGATTTCTCCTGATCCCTCTCTTCAGTCCCTCCACACACAAATAATACATGGGCACAATCATATGTTAATGTGCAAGATGTCTGCCTTCAGTGCAAAGTCATCAAAGTGGGAGTAGCAGCTCAGAGCTGAAGGAAGTTAAGACAGGACAGCTGGATCCATCACAACCCTGTCTATTTACTTAAAGAGAGAGAGAGAGTGAGAGAGATGAAATGAGAGAAGATGAGTGGAGGAAAAGACAAAGAAGGGCAAGAGAAAGCAGGGCGAGTGAGCATCCAGGAACAGGAGAAAAAATAAGGGATGCAAATGCATTCCGGTCTACATTAGAAACCACACACACGCAAGGTGGTGTTTTAATTAGCTGGTGTAATTATGGGTCAATACTTCTGTTTATCAGACTGTTGGCTATGTTGCCTTAAACATACTCTGTTCAGTTTTTATATCGCTATGGTTCTGTTTTTTTACGAGTGGGTGTCGCGCACATGCACGAAAGCGCACATGCACATGACGTGATACACGTTCCTGCTGATGCTGATGATTTCATCCTATTCCTCTGACCGACAGGCGGCGATAATGTGCCAAGATAGGCAGCCATGTGACAGCAAAGGCAATGAAGACGGTGACTGCTAGCTGGCTAACATGGATGTAAACAATGCGTGTGTCAGACTTAAAAGAAAAATCAGCTTTGCGATGAAAGAAAATGCATTCAGCACGTTTGTTAGACCTCAGGGATACACACAATGCGTTTAGGTGAAAACCACTGGATGCAAAAATAACCAGTTTGTTTACAAGAAAACGCCACTGGGCACCTTTAAAAGTTATGATCCTGACCACTGAGGATTTCAGGTGGTTGAACTCGCAACATTTGTGGTAACCGCAGGTGGGTTTTCATAATACAGGTGCAAGAGTTCTGCTGAAAACAACAATGTACTGACCGCTGCGGGCAGTAAACACAACAGCCTACAGCCAAACAAACCATGGGCTGACAGGACTAGGTGTTTTAATTAAGAAGAGCAGAGAATAAAATGTGGGATGAACAGCGTGTGTTCTTCTGCATCACGTGAAATGCGAGATGCATTGGCTTTTTGTCTTCCATATCGCTTATAGTACATGCATTGCTTCCTTTCACGTCCTTGTGCGAATTTTGAATTTTTAGTGGCAAACCCGGTTGTAAACAAAGAAAACCATTATATTATTGTATAGTATATCAAGTAATTAATGTATTTGCAAAATCAAAATGTTCATACTGAATGAAATCGAGGACTATATAGTAGAACTTGATGTGTTACTTAGAAAAGACTGTTAGAGACTGTTAGATACTAATAAACCCGTCAGTAATGATTAGTCGTGCTTACTGACCAGTTTTTTAATGAATCATTCCTGATCAACTCGGAATCAGCTGCAAAATGGCAAAATGTCAATAAGTGATCATAACTTCCTTATTATGTACATTTTGGTTACTATTTTTGTGTTCCCTCAAGTAAAGTGGTCTAACATACAGTACAACATAATTGCTTTAGCTTAGCATCCCTGTCACTTGAAAATTACAATAACTTCCTGTACTACTAATTTACAACAGCACGCTGTATGTGTTTTGAAAGAAATGTAAAGCCAGATTACGTTTTTTAATCAACAGAAGGACCAACCGTTTTCAATGGATTTAGGCTACATTTGCAAAATGCTCAGACTGAACATTACTGCAAAACATTCAGCGACAATGTATTTTACCTATTTTTCCTTCCTCTTGCAATACAATATCCACTTGTGGCAACTTTGATGTTTTTATGGTGATGTTTAGGCAACCCAAAGCACTTGGTTAAGGTCAGAGAACAGGAGTGGTCTCGGTTAATTAAAAAGGAAAAAAGAAAAAAGTTAACAGTGACACGAGACAGGACATGTTTACTTTTTTGTTCTTAACCAAATCCTACCCACACTCAGGACACAGGATACAGGACATGAAACCTGCGCTCCATTGTCAAAGTCCTGTGCGATGTATGGCTAGCATTCACCATGACCAGCTAGCTATAACTCCTGAGTTGTATAAGAAGTCGCAGTTTGTGGACAGAAAGAACATTGCCAGTAAATATAATCCAGGCAGCAATTATGTTTCCCCCAAGAAGTGTAAGGCAAAAGCATGTAGTAGGACATAAAGGTAAGTTTTTGCAGACAGGGTTAATACATGTAAGATCGTGTACAGTGACGTCATTCATGTAGGATCTACATATCTGCATGCTCACACTATGTTTTGGATCTAGCTAAAGACCTGTGGTAATTATCTAACAGACAGATAAAATAATTGTCAGCCTATCTGTATCCCTGCCCATGCTTGTCCGGCTGTGTGTGTGTGATTCTCAGTCCATTCTCCTCCCAGTCTGTCTCTGTGAAGTCATGTTGGCCCCCGTGTCTTTAATGATACGAGGACTGTCTGTTTTAGCCAGCAGAGATGCAGCAATTAGGGGAATAAATAAGAAGAAAGATAAACAGACATCAAGGGGGAGTCATGTGGTGGCAGAGCCAGAGAAAGCAGCTGGAAGCAGCAGTTAATGGGGCTTTATCTGTCTCTTTACTGTAGTCGACACCTATTCCTTTATTCCTCTCTGGGGACACAGCTATCACTCCCTCTCTCATTCTCTGTTTTGTACTCTCCTCCCACTGTATATTTTACGTTTTCTCCCAAATTCAATCTAGTGTATCCGTTCCACTCCTCCAGTCTTCGCTTTTGTTCTTCCTCTCTGATTTCCCATTTTATAATCCATCTCTCTTTCTTTCTGTCTTTCCCGTTTCTGTCTATCTGCGCAGCTTTACCCCCTTAGCTCTTTTCCTACTGCCCGTTGCACCAGTGCTCACTGAGGAGTGCATTGTGTAAATTGGGTTGTGGACATATGCTTGAGAAGGGTGGCTGGAGAGGAAAATAGGGGGGTATAGACAATGTGGGGGGGCTGAGCAGTCAGTACAGCAGGGAGTAGGGTAGTTGTGTCAAAGCCCTGACAGTATGCCTGCCTCCCTGACTACAGCGGTGAGGCTCGGAGGAGGAGCAGGAGGAGGGTCCGCATTGACGTGCTCTAACCTGTGATGACAGACTGCATCGATGCAGGTCTGACCGAGCGGGAGATCTCCCTCCTCTTTAACTCGGTGTTCGATCAGCCGTCACTGAGAAGGCCCATTTGGTACTTGCAACAACTCCTTCCCTTGATACCACAAAATACACAACCGGCTACACAAATTGCTGGAGTAATTGTAGAGTGAGAGCCTAATGGGCTTTTGTCAGAGAGAGAGAGTCTTAACACCGAAACCACGACTTACTGAGGATATGGAAGTCCATGTGGACATGCAGGGGAAGAATAAAACCAAACCTGCCTCCTAGACATTCATTTATATAGTACTAATTTGTTGTGCCAGTTACGTTGTGTTGAGCAACTTAATCATTGCCTGGACTATGATTACAGAAAAACTTTTTTTTTTTTTTTTCAAGTTAATGAAATCTCTACGGTTTAGTACTGCACTGCACGCATAGGGAGGTGGCCGAGGTGGATGTTAGGGTGTGCAGTGCGCAGGTGTTCGCATCCCAAGTCCTGCATGTGATAAGGTTTCAGCAACAAAAGCACTTTGGTTAAGGTTAGGAAAAGACTGTGATTTCGGTTAAATGTTAATAAACAGTTGTGTCTTGTACTTCAAGTTACTGTGGACGTTTTAAACCAGGACCATGATGTTCCCTGAACCTTAAATAAGTACTTTAGGTGCCTAAACATAACCATAAAAAAGTTTAATAACACTGTAGTGGCTGCAATCCATGTGAATTTGTATTGCAAGGTGGGATATTTTGGTGGAAAAAGATGCAGACACAGGGACAGGAAATTAGAAGACAATCCAATCAAATACAATAGCCCTGCAGTTAGCCTTACATTTGTGAAGTCTGCAATACATGACTTTTGTTAGACAGAGGACTTGAGTCAAGTTCTGAGGTTCTACTTTGTTGCGGACACATTTTTTCTTATTCATTCTTAGTTCTTTGTAACCAGAGTTCACTGAAAAATTGTGTTTTGCTAATTCACTTGGATGTTTTAACTCCACTGTGCTGAATGATGCACAGTACTCTGCAAAAGTTTCAGGCACTTTAGATGTTAAGATTCTTCCGGCAGTAACATCAGGGAGGCATCTGACTGGTCCCAAATTCTGCAGCATGACAATGACCCCAAACATACAGCCACAGTCATGAAGAACTATCTTCAGTGACAAGAAGAAAAAGGAGTCATGCAACAGATGGTCTGGCCCCCACAGAGCCAAGATCTCAACATCACGGAGTCGGTCTGGAATCACATGGAGAGAGAGAAGACACTGAGACGGCCTAAATCCACAGAAGAACTCTGGCAAGTTCTGCAAGATGCTTGGAACAACCTACAGGCCACGTACCTTGAAAAAACTGTGTGCAAGTGTACCGAGGAGAATAGGTGCTGCTTTAAAGACTAGGGGTGGTCACACCAAATGTTGATTCGATTAGGTTCTCCTGTTTACTGCACTTTGTATGAAATCATTGGATAAATGAAAACTATTCATGGCATTATTTTTGAAGGCATCCTCACTTTACTTTTATTTCCTAACGCTTTTGCACAGTGCTGTATGTGCAGAGTGCGACATTAGTCTGTGTTTTCACAGTCCTCTCCTCATGGGGGTTTCCCTGTATTCACCTTAAATCTAAATTTGAGACATGTATGTATGAGCATGACTTTGCGATATTGCAACTAGTTTGAAAGTATGCAACTTACACAAGTGTGATGTGGAAACTTGAAGCCTCCAGCGCATTTAAGCTGAGAATAGACTTTTCAGTGAAGTAGGAGACATCCTGTGTCTACTCGCTAAACTTTTCAAATGAAAAATATTTGCATATTCATAGATTCTGGATTTTCAATGGGGGAGAAGTAAATTTTAACTAGGCAGTTGAACTTCTTTGTAGAAGAACTGTAACAGACACAAATTATTATTCAAAGCAGAGTATTTTTGTATTTCTTAAAACATGTCTGGAGGTGATCTTTAGTATGTCCATAAATTAAAAGCTGATTGGTAATGGATAGCCTGTTTTTAAAAATAAAAAATAAAAAAAAATAAAAAAGCTGAGCCCTCCAACACAATGTGTCCAGAGCGCAGCGGGAAGTGACCAAGCGAGGAGTTGGAGTTGCATGGAGCTTGGATCATTGATCAGCAGCACGCCTTATTGGCTTCTGCTGAAGTCTTTATCACCACATCCCCTCCCACTTCCTCCCCCGCCTCGCCTCGTAAATTCAGAGCATCTAATTGGACATGACTGCGTTTATGTTCCAGCTTCATAAATTTCTTTCTCTGAAGGGAGAAGATCGATTTTCCTCGAGTGCAGCATCCCGTAGCAGGGGAGCAGCGTGAGTCTCTTCAAACGGTCCCTCTCCTCTCCTCTCCACCCCACCTCACCTTTTTTTCTCTCCATCATCCATCCTCTCTTTCACATGTGTGCTCCCTCTCTCTCCTTCCAGACTAAACAGGTAATCTATAACTGACCTCCCCTGAAATCATGTAGTGAGTAGGAATTACCCTCTGCCTCTTTTCGTAACCACAGTAGTTTCTTTACACGTTTCAATCACTCTCTCACATTAATAAAAGAACTGATGACATTTTTTAAACAAATCGCTGCACCCAAGCTCATCAACTGTCATATCTAATGAATGCTGTTGACAGCAAGAGACCACAAATATTTTAGATACATTTCCTGCCTCGCTCCTCTCTTCCTGTCTTTCCCTCTTCCTCCATCTCTTTCTAGTCTCTCGTTTTTCAGTTTTTTTTTTTGGGCTTATCCCAAAGCCGTCTAAGGGAGAAAACACTTTCCACTGGAGCGTCTAAGTGAGCGAGGGACAGGCCGGAGGGACTGCGTGTTTAGGGTCTCCCATCCTTTCTAACACAACACACGCAGAAATACATGCACACGCTAACTACGTTCAATGTCAAGAGGCCACTGGATATTTTTGAAAAAAAGTGGAGTGAAATGTCCAGAAAAGAGAAATCTTAAATTATTCAAAGTGCAGGAATGACCTTGACTGTCTATGCAATCCACACCGTGTGTGTTTGTAGTGTGTGCGGGTGTTTGTAGTGTGTGTGTGTGTGTGTGTGTGTGTGTGTGTGTGTGTGTGTGTGTGTGTGTGTGTGTGTGTGCGCGCGCGCATGTATCTACTATGCAGTGCACGGGGGTGTGTTTCCTTCCTGGTGTGTATGTGGGATGATTTATTATATTAGCAGTTTGCTCTGAGTTAAAAAGTGTCTTTCAGTTTGGGATCATGCGCTTGATAGAGGGATGGATATAGAGATAGAAGGACATAGAGAGAAAGAGGGAAGGAGAAAGAGAGAGAGACTGTGTGAGACTAAGCACATGAGTAAATTATTTACAAAGGATAAAGTAAATGGCTATTGCGTGCTGCCTAGCTGGTGTTCAGACCTGAGAGCAGCCCTCTGATTGGTGGGGTTGCGTCGTGTAAAGAGCAGCAGGCAGAGTCAGGCCCACTTTGAGCTACCTGCTCTGTGAAGTATGTACTGTATGCACAGGGCAAAGTAACTAAATAATGGAGCCTGGGCACATCCTGTTCTCCAGTCCAGACCTCAGAGGAACGTTGTCGTGAGTGCGGCAGAGACTGGTTGTGTGTGTATGTGTGTGTGTGTGTGTGTGTGTGAAAGAGCGAGAAAGAGCCATGCGTTGGATCAGTTCAGGTGTGGGTTACGTGCCAGCGGTGTGAAATTTACCGGTTTTGCCTTTCAAACTGCAGGACTAATAAAATGCAGCTTTCAAATGATTTTGTCAACCGGGCTGTTTCTGGTAATACTGTGTGTATGAGGATAAGATACAATTTGTAAATAACTTTCTTGTTCACATAAACAGTGTGTGCAACCCTTGTTTTAAGAAGTGTCTCAATTATATGGTTTGCGGCACTGTCAAAATTGGACAAAAATGACCTTCGATTATTCTTTCTAAAAAAAACACATAAGCTCGAATCATTCAAATATATATTTTTGCACATTACTTTCATGAGACAACAAACCAATACAACAACAGACATAACTACTTAGGTGCATATTTTTCGTGATGTGACCTCAGGTTGCTAGCGCTGGAATGGTAGGCTAATTGTAGCTTACATAGCCTGCATACAACTTTATCACAAGGTTCCACAATTTTGCCATCTACTGACCAAAATCCACAGATTTCCCTAACGGGGCCATACAGAGCGCTCGGAGTGCAAATCCCTCTCTCTGCAGCCGAGTTGGGTTGTGAACTGTCTACCATCATTACGGCCTGGTTGTTGTTGAATTATTCGCTCATTTCAGCTTGAGCTACTTTTCAGTTTCAATCGGTGAAAGTGCCGTTGCGTGACTCCTGTCCGTCATGCAGTGCATTCAGTGCAGCGGCCCCGCCCCACACCAGAACTTCCAAGAGAGGCAGCTGCGGTTGTGCCATTTTTTTTTTCACAATCAAATATTAATTGAATTTAGAATATTCGTTGACAACTCTAATGGTTTCCTGTCTTTATTTGGAGGAGATCATCTGACTCGTTAAGATTTGGGGTCCCTTTACTGATTATATCAGTTAGCCAATTGGCTGCAACTACTGTAAGTAGCATTCAGTGATTTTTGTGCGCATCTTGAGTGTGGCTTAATGTACATTGTAATTGAATGACCTTTAAATCAAACTCTTTGTACTGTGACACCATATGGGCAATACCATCTTGTATGGACATTTACGTCACAGCGCTATGGACACTGGAGAAGCAGCGTATCTGGGCACGCATGGATGATTACCTCCTACTCTGGTAGCCTTTTTCAGTTCAAAATAACATTAAGAAATACACTACCAAATAAATAAATAAATAAATAAAATATGCGAGGTTTTTCTGCAAAAAAGTTGCACCCAGCCCCGCTGGCCAATCAAATATATACTTTGTATTTCTACCTTGAGATTGTTGCAGCAAAAAAAAATAAAAATTAATGGCATTAATGCTTCATTGTATTATAAACACCTGTGCAATGTTTTACATCCAATAACGCTTCAGCTCATGGATGTGTTACTTTAACTGGACTTTGTGGTTGGCATTTTACCCTCTCACTGGTGCCTGAATCAAGACTCTCCGAACAATGCCCCTTGCATTTTTCGAAAGCAGGGCTTTTTTCGTTAGTCATTCAGATGTCACTGTCATAAGAGCCCAGGTCAGTCTTTATTCATTTTGGATATTGAATCTTTGCCTTTGTCGAAAACCTAACAAACTTTTTGTCCCCAAATATATGGTACCTTTCTTTCAGCGCAAACTCAGATATAAATCTAACCCACCACTTTGTGAATCAGCAAACTATAACTGCTGGAAGCTACAACATACGAAAAGAAATGATGTAAGTGCCTGTACAAATGTACAAATCTCTACCTATATTCACTCAAAATATATCACTCAAAAGTTGTGAAAAATTTTCTCTTCTGGTTGAACACAGAAAAATGCAAGGAATTAAACTTAAAGCTATGTATTTGCATGTAAAACGTTATTTAAAATTTGTGTTTTTTCTCTTTTGGGGACTTGGTCAGTTTTATTGCCTAGCAGCTCCCTTCATATTGGTGAAATCTTACTGGGTAAATTAATTCTGCAAAGAATTCAATAACTTCTTTTTTTTTTATTTTGTAAAAAAAATAAAATAATAATAATAAAAATAATATAATAACAAATGCTGAATGTAATCACATGTGAATAGATGCACTCTCAAAAGTCACTGACCATTGTGATGGGTGACCCTTGTTAATTCTTCCACACAAGACGTATTTTACTGGCATTTAGCAATTGGCGTGTGGTTATTTAAGACTCTGCACGCCAGCATTGTAATATTCATGAAGCATGATGAAGCATAAAGGATGCAGAATGGCTGACACTGTTCTTACTGAGGCAGCCATGCCAAGGCACCTTCCAGCTAAAGAGAGTCCGGCCTTGCTCCACCCAGCCCTGATCGTCCTGAGATCACTGCGTAACTGTGCTGGATATTAGAGTATAATCTCCCTGCAGAGTCCTTACTGCTGCTGAATGTGTTTTAATGAACACTACAGCAAAGACTAACACCTGGGGAGAGAAGAAATTGGCTGTGAGCTGGAGGGGGAGGGTGTTATTATACGTCCTCTTATTTTAAGATATGAACAAGGAAGAAGGAGTAAAGGGAGATGGGAGGCGAGGGGATGAATGAATAAGTGATGAAGAAACAGAAACTCTGGGAAGACATGGGGTTTGGTGGGAGGTTCTTCCTGTTGTGTGGTCCCCCACAGAGTCTTCTGACTCCCCAGGGCGATATGGATCTTTGTAGGATCTTTATGTCTGTTGTGGGTGTATATCAGAATGAAAAACTTCGGAGGGGAGAACAGAATATGCTCTGGATATCTGAAGCTTCTCCCTGAGACAATATGCCTGGCATACGAACTTCAGAGACACAACACACTTTTGAGCCTCTATTGTGTGAAGGCATGTTATTATAAATGAGCATGCCAACACATTTGCAAACTTGCACCCACAGGCCTTCACCCATCTTCACCCACGCACCTAATTTTTCACACAAACACAATTACTTTACTCACTTGCTCCCATTTTCTTAGCTGCATGTCCTCTCATTTAAATGATAAACTCATTTGGAAAAAGTCTCCTAGTAGTCACCAAAACTTGCACACGCACACACACCTACAGACATACACACATGCTAATACAAAACACACATTGGTGTACTACTGTGATGTATACCCATGTGTGTGTATTAGCGTCTAATTCCAGTGAGACCGTGAAGGGGAGGATGCCTGGGGAAGAGGAGAGCTGGGATCAGCCAGAGGACAGGGGTTAATATAATTATCCTTCTAAAACCTTGAGACTGAAAGAACATCATTAGTCATTGCAAGAGGAGAGCTACCCCAGCCTAGGGCCAGAGAAGGAGAGGAGGTGAGGAGGTGAGGATAGAGGAACAGAGGAGGAGAAGGGGGAAGGAGGAAAGGAGAGCTTCAAAACACACCAGGGCAGTTTGCAAGACAATTAGTACAAGGACTAAAACTTGGGGGTCTTTGTTAAAAAACAGAAAGGACGGTGTTTACCAGTACAGAGCTGTAGTAGAAACTGCTTAGCTTATTCAGTAATTATAATATTTTGCTTAATCATGTCTATATAAATGAATTACTTGGAAAATGGTTTAGAAAATAGATAAATATCTGAGCTCCACACAAAGGGATACTCTTGTGTAGCAAATATCCAGCATTATTTTGCAATTAATGAAATGACCTCTGGTTGGTGCAGACTTAATATGAAGCTGTATTGAAGGACTCCATACTTTTTTATAAATTGTGAATAATAGTAATTATGTGTTTATTGACCATCAAATTAACTGATGGATAATAAAGCACAGGTCTTTAAACATGTGTCGTTTAGCGCCAAGGACTCATCCAAAGACTACTGCTGGTCAATCACACTATACTTTTGTGATCCATCATATTCATTTACAGTTAAAATGCATGAGAATGGTGGGAAAGCTATATGCATCGATCTCTATCTTGTCCACACTGTACCAGCTTTCAAGTGTGGTGAAGTGCTCCATTACCACTGGCACCACTGGCCTTTACTCCCCACTAGCTCCTCTTTCAGCCCTTGG